>NW_016907922.1:0-72907 GCF_001483705.2 Eufriesea mexicana | reverse complement strand
AAGGAATTTGAATCCCACGTTAAGGTAAATGAAATTTATTTTTTTGCTTTGTAATATAACAGAAATTTTTTTAATTATTTATTTTTATATAAAAAATAGATTATAATTTTTATCCAATAAAGAGAATTAATCAGAAAATTGTTAAACATGATTAAGGAAAATGGAAAGAAATGGAAAGACAAAATGTAGATGGTTATAAAAATTGGAATAATCACCTCCTTCTAAAAAGAAAGGAAAGAAGGAGAGAAAAAATTAAATCACTGTTACATCGCGTATATACCTTCTCAGAATATTTGACCTAGCAATCAACTAACGAGAGACGTTATCCAAGTGTCTAGAATCGATTTTGAATCTCCTTGAACTACACTGCCAAGCACTAAAATCCAACAGATAGATATATCCAGATTTATATTTAATCATAATTTGCGAAATATTCTTTTCGATATTTTCCAACTCAAATTATCCAATAGCAGCGAATCCCTCTGCATGATGTATTCTATCTATTAATATGATAAATAAGCGACATATACATCTTCGACATTTCGAATAATTACACAGATGATTGATTACATAAAATATATGTACACAACTAACATTACCCTCTACAACTTCGTGTATATATCATACAAACTGCAGTATTACAGATGATAGTATACAGAATAAACTGTTTACATAAAAGGTAAAATCCCAGAATCAATTTCAGGTGATAGTGATATTTTATATTATCATTCCAAATATGGTACTATATGCCTATAGTAATTTAACTACAGTAGTACAGTAATATTAGATTCTATAAACATATAGTAGTGATTATAACAACTATAGGACTACAGTTACAAACCTTCATACTTAATTAATTAAATACAATTAATAAAAATTCCTAAATAAAGCAATTAATTTTAACATAATTAAATGCAATTTTACTGCCATAATTACCCAATCCGAACTTGACTAAATACAATTTTAATTCTAGAATAAAATCCTAATTCATAATTCCAAATATGAGATAACACGACTACAGTACTGTAATTACAATATTAATTAATTAGAAGAAAAATAAAAATTCCATAATTACTTTCAGACTGAAATTAAAATTTCTTTTTACAATTCCAAACACGTGGCCAGATAACACCAATACAATACTAACTGATATCTCAGAGAAATAAAAATTCCATAATTACTTTCACACGACAATACGTCGTCGATATTATCAATGTCACTTTACCAAAAAATTTCAGTCCATGCAACTGTAAAAAATAAAAATAGAAAAATAAAAATTCCATAATTACTTTCAGACTGAAATTAAAATTTCTTTTTACAATTCCAAACACGTGGTCAGATAACACCAATACGATTCCAATTCTACAGTAAAATCCTAATTCATATTTCGAAATATATGATAACATAACTACACTATTGCAATTTCACTATTAATTAATTACAAGAAAAATAAAAATTCCATAATTACTTTCAGACAGAAATTAAAATTTCTTTTTACAATTCCAAACACGTGGTCAGATAACACCAATGCGACGATACTAATCGATATTTCAGAGAAATAAAAATTCCATAATAATTTTCACACGACAATTCGTCGTCGATATTATCAATGTCACTTTATTATAAAATTAAAAATAAAATATCAGTCCATGCAACTATTATCAAGTACCACAGTACTGCGTCAACTTTATTCTACAACGATGGAAAAACGAAGTTTCGCAGAATTCACTTCTCCATTACACGTTCTACCCTGCAACTTCCATCGAACAATTCGTCTCCTATTTTCCGCGATCTCAAAGTTGCGCCAGCGTGAAGATCCAAGTAAATAGCTCCGCCAATTTATGCGACACTGTATCACCGGCTGCATTCCAGCCCTTCTCGTCTATCCACCCTTCAGGAATGTCCCCGTTAATCCGGGGATGAAAAAGGACACCTCGAAATTCCGGGGCCAAAAGCGGAACTAAACACTCGTTACGCCCCAAGATCCGCCGCGGCCTCGATACATTATTTCGCAGCTTCTCGCGAAATAAGATAGATTTTCGCACGACAGAATGAGAATACGGCTTGTCTCCAGGGGTCTCTGGAGTGGAGAACGCGAGGTTCGCGATATCGACCCTTTGGAAATGTAATTTATATTTAGAATACGACTCTCGATGGATAGCATCTGCGAGTAATCTGCTCGTGGTGAATATTCCTAATACCAGTGCTTGTAATGTAAAGTAAAGCCTAACTGTAACTACATATATACCCCGTATTTCGAGAAATTGGGTCTGGATATAATTTTGGAACGATGGCAGAGGGGAAAATATTTTATTGAAATTATTCGAGTGACCGATTTATTTGCGATCAAATATTTATCGCGAAATTAAGTTGGAAAAATATTTTTGAGGAATCGAAGAATTTGTTGATTGTGCATTGTTAAATTATTATATTTAATTATATTATTCAATGAAGTTGATGTTAAAAAATATTGAATTAGAAAGTATTCCAGACTTTTGTATTAAATATTTAGATAATTCTGAAGAATTTGTCCTTTGCACTCGAGAGGCAATTTTAAATTATTATTTAATGAAATTTCGAAGATGGATGTTAATCACATTAATCACATTAATTACATTTGAAATAATGCAATAATATATCGGAATGTCGGAATTAAATAATTCTGCGTGTTAATTTGTACGCCGTTTCTCATTTACTGTTTTCAAAATACCGTCCACTTTACAGCAAAAAGTTTTTGAATTGCTATTTTCGTCATCTAGCGCAAAGGAGCAGTGAATCATGCAGGTATTCGAACACTTTGTGGTAATGGTTACATAGATTTTTAAATATATATGTATTGGAATGAGTGGAGCAAGTATGCATGGAATGGAAATATCTAATGAATTCAGGTTATTATGATAAATGAGTATGCGTGTAATGATTGAGGTGTTGTGTGAATTGTGTATGTTAATGTAATGTATGAAAGAAGAAAGAAAAAAAGGAGAGCGATTTGGCATACGTTAGTTGCAATTGAGTTTTAATAGTGAGAAGACGTGTGAGCATGTGATTGTGATAAATTAATTATATTTCAATCTAATATTTGTGTTTGATAAACTTTGTAATTAAATAAATAATTGTTCTTATTGTTATTAAATTTCATCCACCACTAACACACTTATCATAGAATATTTTATTGAATATAATATTGGTATTATAAATTATTTATAAAAATATTACTACCAACATGAATATTATTGTAAGATTATGTAGGTCAAATTAGAAACAAGTCAAAAAATGTGATATATATATAAGAGTCACAAGATTTATTTCAGACATACATTCCAGTAATTACATAAAAATAATTAAACGAAAAGAAATTAACTTTTTAAAAGTTCTATTATAATCTTAATAGTCATAGCAATTTATGGTGTAAATATTTTTATAAGCAATATATAATACACGTATTATATTCAATAAATTATTTTATGATAAATATTCTAATATTTCGTGAATCACTGTAACCCAAATAATTGTTTGATTTAAGAAATATTTTTATTTCATTTTTTACAAATATTTTAATTATAAAATATTTCAACCCTCGTTACCTTGTGCAAATAGTTTCACTGATTACATAAAAATAATCAAACGAAGAGAAATTAATTATTTAAAGTTCTATTATAATCTTAATAGTCATGGCAATTTATGTACGTGTCATATACGAAATAATTGTTTGATTTAGGAAATATTTCTATTTCGTTTTTTAAAAATATTTTAGTTGGAAAATACTTTAACCTTCGTTACCTTGTATAATAGTTTCGGTATCAGGTGAGTTCGTTTACTGTGTTATTTAGTTCCAACAGAGAAAGTGCTGACATACTGGTAATTACATGTGTGTCTGCCAAGTATTCATGTGAAATTTCGAGGTGAACGAAGTGTTTATATCTCGAAAAGGAAGTGCTCCCGAACCTATATTTATAAGAGCCTTTTTCATCCATATGGAGAGTAGAACTGATCACTTATTTCTGAAACGTTACGTATAGCCAATGAAAATATTTCAGTCGATGAAAAATCGAATCGTACAAAAAATTTGAAAAATTATTTTAAAAAACGAAGAATGAGATGTCTTACATTATTCTAACTCTACGTAAATATATAGTACATAAAATATTAATATATGTACCCTTAAATACGTAAATACGTAAGTATGCAAATGTGTTTAATTCGAATAATTTCTACGGAAATAATCACAAGAGTATACAAGTACAATATGTATAATTAATTACTGCATTGTGTTATTGCATCAACAGAGTGAAGTTGCCTTGAAGTACTCTTTAACAAAATATTTCCCGTCCGTGCACGCGAATATTATATATTTCTAAAACCTTGAATTTTTTCCCGACATTGTATACGTGTGCGAGCACGACCTCAGTGCACGTGTGTGCATGCACGTAGATATGAATACGCCGTGAAAATAATTAAAAGCAGCGAGGTGAAGAGCAGGAGGAAACGAACACTAAGAAAGTAGGAAACTTTTACTTTTGGAGAGCTGTCAAGGAAATTACTTCCAGAGAGCAGAGGAGGAAATAATATATCAAACAAAAATACGTCTCGCTGAATTTCGGATCAAAACTTGCATGGAGATGACATTGAAGCCGCCATTATTACCGAATGAGAAAAGAAAACAGGAAAAGAGTGTGCAACTATATCATCCAATAATTAATACCATGACAAAATAAATCTTGAATCCAAAATCACTATAAACTATTTTCATAAGAGAAATATTATATGTGCATATTAAATAACATTCTTTATTCACACTCTTATCAAAATTGTTTAAATTAACTCAAACCAATTACCAAAAATATGAAAAATCGTTATATAAATATAGATATACAAATTTGTATTAAATATAATAATAATAGCAACTGTATACATTTTCATATTAAATAACATTATTTAATAACAACCTCCCTAAAATTTTTTCCATGGTACTTTGATGCATACCAATTAACAAAAATATGGAAAGTCTGGAAAGTCTTTTTTCCATGGTACTTTGATGCATACCAATTAACAAAAATATGGAAAGTCTTTAGATAAATATAGATATATAAATTTATAATAAATACAGATAGTAATAGCAACTGTTTATATTTTCATATTAAATAATATTTTTTAATAATACCCTCTATAAAGTTCTTTACATGATACTTTGATGTATACCAATTAACAAAAATATGGAAAATCTTTAGTTAAATATAGATACACAAATTTATAATAAATATAATAATAATAGCAACTATTTACATTTTCATATTAAATAATACCCTCTCTAAAATTTTTTACATAATACATTGATGCATACAAATTAACAAAAATATGGAAAATTCATTTAATTATATACTAACGAAATTGTAGCAAATACAATAATAATTACTATTACTTGTATTTTCAAATTAAATAACATTTTTTAATGACACCTTTCCCAAAATTTTTCACACGATATATAAACCCAAACCAATAAAAAGAATATAAAAATCGCTAAAAATATGGACTTATAAAATTGTATTAATCACAATAATAATAGTAATTGCATATATTCTCTCTGCAAACCTTCGTTTAATTTATATTTTACTGATAGTATTCCAACACGATTCTAGTCGTGTCTCGAATTTAAATAATGGTTAATTCGGCGATTTGCTCCATTTTTCCACCACTCGTTCCCAAAATCGAGTAGGCCAATACTCCCAGCCAGACCAAGCACCGATTTAATTAATTCGTTTACGCTCGAACGAAGCAGAGGCGAAGGTTCATTAACGAGCAACAAATTGCAGCTTGAATACGAACGAGGCCTCGATCTCACGATCTGAAATGGTAACGATGGGAATCATGGTCCATCTTGGAGGTGGAGCAGCGTTTCTCAAAGTACAACACGCGATAGTAGGTCAGGAATAGGTTTATTTAGAACCCGGCTCCTCGAGCGTGAAAAAATACGCGTTATTTTTCGTTACTTTTCATTATTTTTCCTCTCGTTTTGCGTAGCAAAAGGAATAAGACGAATTCTTATTTTCGAGCTTCCTTTTTTCCTGATTGTGAAACGAGAACCTAAATCGCGAGCTGTTCCTTCTGCTTTAATAATTCGGTCGGCCGGAAGGAGTTTCAGATGAATGGAAAATTACGAAAAAATCATCTAGAATGTTTAAAAGACTTTGGAAAAAAGAGAATGGAAAATTTGGAATGTCTGAAAAATTTCGTTTCGCTTTTGTTTAAATTCGAAGTTTGGAAAAGTTTGGAAAAATTTAGAAAAATGTAATTTAAGATATAACAAATTTTTATTATCTTGTGAATTATATCAGTGATATTTGCGAGTGACAGTGATGTTTATGAGCTTCGTTTGTGAATTGTACTTCCGGTTTCGAAGTTTTTAAAATCCATATACTTAATCCATTCGTTTCTATGGGGTATCCTAAAATTTACACAAGAAGTAATTTTAATAGAAAACGTAGGTTTTATATTGAAAATTGTAAATATTGCTCAACAATGAAGACGTGCTGTTCTTTCGTGTAGCATTCCATTTGTAATAACCCTAAACTGTCAACTGTCACGTTGTCTTTTCATTCCGTTGGCAAAAATTGACCGCACAAATGACGCAAAATTTAAATCTCGAATTTTGGAACACCCTATATTATAATCGTGTGATTACAGATTTTATAATGGAAAATATTACTATTGTTAGAAACTGAACGGAATATTATTTCATTAACATTCGTAACAAAATTGTTAATAATAACATCACGTAATAAAGGAATTATTATTATATTTATTTTATTTATTAATTACTTTATATTTATATTATGTTTAATATTTTCCTTCTATAAATTGTTACAGATGAATGTTATATCATTCGTAAATAATTTTTAATTTATTTTTGAACACTGATTTACTTTTATCAGTTATTTTCATGTCCTGGATATTTTCGAAATATTTCTAAAAATATTTTTAATGCCATTATTAGAACAGTCACATAGGTAGTGTAAGACTTTGCAAAATTCTGTATTTCTGAATCAAGAAAGTCATTCTCGATTGCAGGAATTTGAGAGAAATATTAAATCTCTTATAATATCGTGTCTGACCGAGATTCGATTTCATTTCGTATTTGTAGAACCACGTATTTAGTTTTATGATGCGTTTTAGGACACGTTTAACATTCAGTGACAATATCCAATCCCAAACGTCTTTAAAAAAACACATTGGTTTACCAATTTTATTAATAATAAATATAAAAAGAGTAAAATATCAATGTACCAATTTTAGCATTACATTATAACAAATATTTTTGAAGGAATATATCTGTGTATCAATTTCTATCAGTAACAGGTATTTAAAAATGTACATATATCAATAAATCACCTTTTGCTAATAACAAAAATGGTATACCTATTTTTGTCGATGATAAATATTTCCTAAAAATAAGTCAGTTCATAAATATCCACAGAAAATAAATATTTCTTAAACAATATACCCATCTATAAATTTTCACTGATAACAAATAAAATTTCCAAGAAATACGTAACTCGGTTGCTCGAAAATGACATCTAGATCGTCATCGACAAGTCAAATCACATTGAAAAGCGACATGGCGTTCGTTGACAGTGTTATGGCGAAATGATACGTTCGGAAAAGATAACGGGGTTGTTTGCTTCCCACAGGAGCAGAAAATTGCGTGATAAAAGCTTGCGCGTAGATTTGTACGGAAACTTGGTCGTAGGACGTTCAAGAGTGTCGATAAAATCCGATCGTGGAGGACTAAATTATGTCGGTGAGGATGGTGCGAGGTATCTGTTGAATTAAATATCGTGTGTCGGAAACAATATGACTTTTATTTAGAGCCTTTACGCGCTATTATCGCCACGTTGATGTCGTTAACGCTCGGAACATTCGTGGAAAAGCTACCACGATTTTATCGAATAATAATTTCACGCAACGTAATCGAAATTTGAGTGCATTTACTTAAAAATTAACTCATTAATCTTCTTTGCTAAAATACGATTCTAATTTGCCATTTTACACGAGCTCCTTTGTAGTTTGATTACCTCTGTGACAAAAATTTGCATATTTATGAGAGAAATATATTTACATAAACAATTT
Source organism: Eufriesea mexicana (assembly GCF_001483705.2). Taxonomy (NCBI): domain Eukaryota; kingdom Metazoa; phylum Arthropoda; class Insecta; order Hymenoptera; family Apidae; genus Eufriesea; species Eufriesea mexicana. The sequence goes on along the minus strand of NW_016907922.1, from coordinate 64,783 downwards.
TATCGTATTTGTCACACTTTATCAATGAATTTGGAGTATTTTATGCGAAATAAAGAATATTTTATTCACTGTTAAAGTTTATCACTTAATCAGACGAAGCTTTTCTTCCTCCTTTTGGTTTTCTAGCTACAGAGTATAGAACCTTGCCTTTTAAAGTACATAAAAAAAATAAAAACGTGAACATTTCGTTGTAATGAGAATGCACTCTCATTCTCATCGATCTCTATCACCCACTACTGCAGTGACTCTCAAACATTTTTAGTTTGCAGCACATCATGCTTGGTAAACTCATAAATGAGGTACAGATGTGAAAAAGAATGACATTAAATTGACAATTCCTATTTGACTATTTATCAAACTAAATATATTCATTTTTATAGAGTACATTTAGCAAAAATTTACATTGCAATTGTTTGTATTCAAAATCAAACAAAAGAATGGAATATATTTAACAACTATTGTCGACATGATAATATCTATAGAAATTATTACATAGAAATTATGAAAAATTATTATCATAATAATAGTCACTTAATTATTTCACAAACTAGAGTAACTTGATTTCAGAGACACCCTGTATATTAAATTCACACATTTATAACAAAAAGAGAATGAAATATATCCATTTTTATAAAGTACATTTATATCACTCTTAATTGCCATTGTAAAAATTGCCATTTAATTACTACTTGAAACAATGAAACATATTTAACACCAATTATAGTTGCAACAACTATCATTTGATTACCTAACACTAGAACTACCGACCTATAACATATACCGAATTAAAATTGATACTAATTAAAATGATGCAATGCAAACAAAGAAGCACACCTAGTTACAATCCTAACTGAGCTTAATTTGATCAAAAAATAACTGTATACTCTCAGTAACTGCGAATAAAAATATTTAAAACAAATAAAAATCATTCTGTCCCATCTAAGTAGACAGTAGTTCCAGTTTCAAACACAGATGTACCAATTTCATGTACCAGATGTACGACACATGTACCACCCCAAGAATCCTCAGTACAGAGACTGAGAACCCAGAGTGAAAACCCAGCAGCCACCAACACCAAGAACCACATGAAAAATCAGTAAACATACCAGCGACAGGATGCAGTGGAGCAACGACCACGAAGAGCATCAGCGCTCGAAGCCATCTCGTCATCAACGAAACCGAAGAAAGCGTTTCCCTTGGTCTCGTCATGTTTGGTCCTCTTGTTCAGCTCTTCTTACCCTCGTGCATGTCTGCAAAATTATTCGCGATGAATCGTCGATGAACGCACGTCAACGAGCACAGTGACGCTGCATCCTCAGCGATCACACTGAGGATGCAACGTTCACTCGGCGAACACGTCCATGGTGGCTAGCTGAGAGGAGGCACCTGAACGTCCTCGTCTTTTGTTCCGTGCCAGGTGGGGAATCGGGTGCACCGTGAGGCAATTAGGCTCGTGATCGTTGGAAGAAGGGAGTATCGTCCACGTTCACGGTGGTGGTGGCCAGGATAGGTAAGGATGTAACCCAGGCCAGAGGCGTAACAGCGTCGAGAGGGAAGCGGCTAGGCTACGCGTTAGCCGTGCAATTAAGTTCAAGTTAAAGAGAAAGCACCAGGCGTAATACATTCGCGCGGCCGGATCGTGTAATTGTTCCCGCGGTGAAATTGTGTAAATTGGACAGAGGCCGCGTTGTGAAACGCGAGCCAGCGAGAAAAATCGACGGGACGAGTGAGGATGAAATCGAGAATGATGATGATGATGGCGGTCGATGCCAGGTGAGGGAGAGATTGATGTGCAAATAGGTTAGGGTAGATTGCTGGTTCAAGTCAGGTGGATCTTGCATGGATTCTTCAGTGTTTTTTAGCTTGTTAAATGAGTATCTTTGTTTTGTATGCATTCTTGGATGTTTATGGTTTTCGTGGAATCTTAAGTGCCCTTTGATTATGAATTGTTTTGGGTTTTTATGGACTCTTGGGAATTTTTTGATTTTTAATTAGATGTTCGTTTTGTATGGACTCTTGGGTATCTATGGTCTGCATAGACTCTTGGGTGCTTTTTGTTTTCTAAATGGGTATCTAATTTGCATAGATTTTTGGGTATTTTTGGTTTTCAGGAACACTTGAATATTTTTGGACTTTTAAGTGGATGTGTCCTTTGCATGGACTCTTGGGAATTTTTTGATTTTCAATTGGATGTTTGTTTTGTATGGACTCTTGGGTGTCTATGTTCTGCATGGACTCTTAGGTGCTTTTTGCTTTTCAATTGGATATCTGATTTGCATGGATTTTTTAATGGTTTTGGTTTTCATGGACACCTGAATGTTTTTGGACTTTTAATTGGATGTCTCCTTTGCATGGACTCTTGGGAATTTCTTGATTTTCAATTGGATGTTTTTGTATGGACCCTAAGGTGTTTATGTTCTGCATGGACTCCTAGGTGCTTTTTAGTTTTTAATTGGATATCTAATTTGCATATATTCTTTAATGTTTTTGGTTTTCATGGACACCTTAATATTCTTCGATTTTTAATTGAGTGTTTGTTTTGCTTGAATTCTTGAGTGTTTATGAATTGCATGGACTCCTTGGTGTCGTTTGATTCTCAATTCAGTGTCTATTTTGCATGGATTCTCGAACGTTTATGGTTTGTATGGGTGTTTCTTGGGTGTTTCTGATTTTTAATTAAACGTCCCTTTTTCATGGACACTTGAGTGTTTATGATTTGCGTGGACTCCTGTGTGTTTTTTGGTGTTTAATTGAATGTCTAATTTGCATAGATTCTTGGGTGTTTCTGATTTTTATGAACACTTTAATATTCTTGGATTTTCAATTGGATGCTTGTTTTACATGGATTCTCGGGTGTTTATGGATTGCATGGACTCCTTGGTGTTTGATTTTTAATCGTGTCTCTGTTTTGCATGGATTCTTGAACGTTTATGGTTCGCATGCACTCTTGAGTGTTTTTTGATGTTTAATTGGATGTCTGAATTGCATAGGTTCTTGGGGATTGTGGAAATTAACTCATTAAAATTGCAATGGTGTAAGAGAAATAGGAAAATAAAGGTATATGACCTCGAATACATATGTACTGCAATATAGATGAGATACAGATGAGAATATAATTTGAATAAATTTCTTCAAGTAGTAAATAGATTGTGGAAGTGTAATAATAGTAGTTTTCCTTGAAATATTTATGGCTATTGTTTTTGCACTATTAGATTGGCCAATAAATCGCGCCAGATTGTTGCAGCTGATGATGCCCTTTTTTTGAATGTGAAGCAATCTTCGACATTCCTAATTCCCACTGGAATCATTCCTCACTGAAATTATTTATTGCACTAAAAATACCGACATTACTTCTTGGCGGAACCAATATATCATATACTATTCCTATATACTTGTAATGATACTATAGTATATATTATTTTACCAATAATCTCAACTCTCAGCAACGAATAATAAATATGTCTACAGAAATTAAATAAGTCACCCTTCACTAAAAATATATGTTCTATATAACATGTAAATTTATTATCATCGTATTACATCATAATTAACTATAAAAAATACCTACATTATGATACATATATTTTCTTCTAGTTGATACAATTTTTTCTGATCTCTATGTGATGAATTTATAATCAATGTGAAGTCTGTCAGAACATAGTGATTAATTATAAAATACTCGTTTCCTTACGAAAATTTCAGTAATACTATAGCAACGAATACACAACGTTGAGTATCACCAGTAATGATCAAGACTAATTAACGAGATACTCAATTAATTTGGAATACTCGAATAACAAGACAATTCGTGTGAAAGGAATTTGAAATAAATTAAATCACTTTTTCTGTTAAGGTCGCGGTGGCAGTGGCGTAGAAAGAACGCTAAGAACCCGACGACAAATTATCACGAAGATCTATGTCGACGTTTTTGCACGCCACGATTTCACTTTCGACGATGTTAGTGACCGTAACTCGAACAAATTGGCATTACGCGAATCGAGGCTGTCAATCAACTCGACATACCCCGGAGGATCTTGGGATGGATCGAGTACCGAGCTACGACCGCTACCGCGTCGGAAAAGAAATCAGATTTCTTTTTCCGTCGTTATTCGACTGTACCTCGTCAGTTTAATTTCACTGTTTTGGTTTGGAGATTTCATTCCTTTTTCGTCACCTATTTTGCCACAACGGAATGCGGTTCTTTGGTGAGAAAGAAAATAAAATAGATAGTCCGACCTAAAAGTGATAATTGATAAGATAAATGAAGTACAATGGGTTTAATTTCGGATGAAATATAACGTGATATTTCTTTCAATTACTCGGTTTTTGTATAAAACAAATTTTTAATCGAAGAATTATGTTTATTACAGCGAATATTTATTCTCTAATTTGTCTCGAATTTATTTTTATAATTTATATTATTATTATATTGCAAACATTAGACTGTAAAATTTAAATTACGTATTTGAATTACACATATTAATTTGAATAATTCATTAATTGTTTAATTTAATTAATTATTAATTTAATTAATTTAAATTACACATAATGATAATAAATTATAGCTCTAGTGATAAGAACGTAATGTTTGTTATGATTTGGATGATTAATTTAATAATTTAATTGGCGTGAAAATCGAGCCTGTTTGATATAATAATTACTGTATACGAAATTCTATTTTCTTTAAATTTAATTATTATTCTAGGTTCAGATTCAACAATTGCATAAATTGTAACTTTCTATCAATCGATATTTTATACACATCCTATACTTCAATGAAAATAATTAATCTTTAAATTTAAATACCCAATTTCAAAAATTTAATGGTACCAATAAATCCTGAAATAATTATGATTTAAATACACTAAAATACTAATTAAGACTTTCATCACATAAATACATTTTGTTGCAAATATTTGACCTATTATTTTCATTTATGGAAAATTATACTCCTATGAAAATTTTATTAACGAAAGAAAAATCTCGTATACTTCACACAAGAAATCGTATCAATTAAGCCTGTTGCTTCAATATTAGGAAACATTCTAATTATAGAGCATATCGTTTGTATAAACTAGCAATTTGTAAATCATTAGGCGAATTATTACTCTACACTTAACGACTTCCTTCCACGATGAAAGAAACCGAGATATAGTTTCTCCAGCATAAATTATTTGAAATTTATGTTAATACAAAATCTAGTATTCACTGTAATTATTGTACATTTCTAATGTAACGTGACCATAATCCAGAGAAATTGTGACATAACGAACATCGTGAGAATAAGGCATAGCACTGACAAAAACTTTTCATTCGCTTTAAAAAAAATATTCTAAGAAAAAATATGCATATTTTAGTAAAAAAAAATATTTTCAATCATAAACGAATTACCATCGAATAGAACAATACATAATTTCACAAAGAATATTTAAAAGTCTTTGACAATAAATTCATGCAATACGATAGTGTATTCTGCATACAATAACATGAAAATAAATGAAAAATGTATAACATCTCAAAAGTAGAAAAATAAAAGAGCAGGATATGGAAGATACTCAAAAAATTCTGGACAGTGAAAGTTGAAGAAATGATGGAACTTGTTTCTAAACGTGTATCAGGATAGTTATGGTGTTGACACGTAACTGCAACGTGTTCAAGATTTAGAATATGTCGAAGAAGATTTTTGCCAATTAATATCAAGACCTCGTCGATAAATCAAGGATTGTTTCTAGAAAAACTTCAAGTATGCTGCAGGAAATTTATGAAAATTATAGCCTGATGATAAATTGGGAATCATTCTCAAAATATATTCGATGTTCAAGTTTATTAAGCTTTTAATGACAGTTACATATATACACCCTTTTAATTACTACTGTGCTCAATAACAGAAAATTTAATCACAGTAACACTCGTTATACTCATTCCAATATTAATTATATAATAACTTTGACTATCGTATAAAAATTATAAAATTCCATTTAAATAATCCAATACGACTTCAACTAATTAAAAAATAAAAATAGAGAGAAGAGTATTTCCATGTCACATTCAATAGCATATATAATCAGAACAAACTTTTGTTTAACAAATTTTTCCAGACCAACAAAAGTTAAGAAACAGAGTAACAATTTGCAAATTTTTATCTACATTTATGTATATATATATAATACATAAAATTCTCATAAAATTTTCGTACATATTAAATTAAATTTAAAAATATAAATTAATTATAAATTAAATTTAAAAATAAACTTAAAAGGACATTGAGTATAATATCTATACTATCATTGGAGACTGACTAATTGGGGATTAATAAAATCATCCTATTTTTAATTTTACCAAAAAATATTATTCATTTAATAATTCTAATAAACAAAATAAAAAATGTCCAAAAATTCGCAAACGTTCATTTTAATTCCCAACCTTCGCTAATAAATAAAGATTTTTAAATAAGTAAAGCAATTAATAATAATTCGTATAATTAGGCACACTCTGACACAAAATTACACATACTCAATCCCCAATTGGTCAGTCCCCAATGGCCACCATCTATATAATGATACAGGAATCGATAAATCGCGACTTTTATACCAACGACACACTTCCCTACTCGACGGTACCCAATTCCAACTTACAAGTCCCCAACCCCTTCTCTAACTCATTCAATACAAACCGACTCTCACGTACTCCATGGGATTCCAGTCGCTGAGTCCGTACACCACGTCCATTCTAAAGAAACGGTACAACCGTAAACGGCGCGAACATAACCTCAACCCAGGTACCCGCTACGCCGTTGCGCGTACCCATGGATCACGGAAGCTGACCTTGATAGAACACAGATCTAGGAAAACCTCGCGAGGCGCTGAGACAGCGTGCGAGGGGAACGGTAGCAGGGCCTGGGGACTTAAACTCAGGCACGAGTGAAACAGAGAACCTACTTTAGCAGCAGCGAACGGATGAAAGCCGTATAAATTTCCAAGTGCAAGGACGCGGTGCACAGCTTTCTCGCAGCAAGGCGATCCGATTAGGCAGATCGCGAGGTGTCTGGGCTATCGGATATACCGGTTTAACCCTTTCGTTACTATGGCTGACTATAGTCACTTAGCGCCGTCACTTAACGTAAATGATCCGTGGTTTCCGGCGACGCGAGTCGGTAACCAAGGGATCTGAGCAAAACTGCTACGCGGTGGACAAAGAGCTTAACGGGTTAGATGCCACGTTGGTCCCCAGGGACTGGCGCTAGACTTTCCGTTCGGGCCCGGCCGGTACTCAGGGACCGGCCCAGACTAGGACCAAAAAGTGCTAACTTTTGGTGTTAAATTTGTAGGGACGCATCCCAGATGCGGAAAACGAAGGTTCCTTGTAAATATTTTCCACTCCTTCGGGACATCGAGGGTCCCGGGTCAATGGGGGCCTGGTTTATGTCTTTACGACCAGGGCCCCATGACTCGCGGACGCGCGGACCACCTCGGCGCCTAATGAACGGCGAAAAAGAGTCAGTTTGTTTACGCCTCTCCAAAGACACGGGTCTTTCCCAAAATGCTAGCCTTCAGTTTTCCGCAACTGGCCCCCCGCACATAATAAAGTCCTACTAAGGGAACGTAGTGCTATTTTCACTCGATCCCTCTGGTCCTCCACCTTCAAATTCTTCGCCATCTTCGGACCTAACGTTTGGGAATTCCTGTTATAACAATTGGTACAGTGTCTCCGAGTTTTATGAACACTTCCCCCGCCACCTGGGGTCCACTTGACAGCCTAGTCTGGGCCTAGTCTGGTCCCGAATGGAGCGGCGAGCAAAACTGACTGGGCACTTAACGCGTTAATAATAAGCTCATAAGCGGCGCATAGTGACGAACTACCCTTAACACGTGGATATGTCAGGACGTCTAGTTATTCCTACCAAAATTGGTGTAATAAAATTTTGAAAGGTTTGGTATAATATTCTGGAGGCCGCTGATTCGTTAATCTAAATCCGAAGATTTAGAGAAACAAAAATGGCGACTGAGCAAGTAAATAATATTAAATTCCGAGATTCCAATTCTCGAATTAAATGTGGGACGCAACGTCGCGACGCTTCTGCTCTTCGTAGCAAATAACCGAGCATTAGAAATGAACATACTGGTTTGAGGAAATTACACACCAACTTGGTATTACCAAGGATGATCCTTCGTGCAACTTTGACCTCTATAGAATGATGAGACAAGGAATGTTGCTGAACATACTTTGTAACGATTGGTTTGAGGAAATTACAGATGGAGGATCTATGCAAGTTTTATCCTCAGGGAGCGATGAAGCACGAGTGTTATTCTAGGTATCCCCTGGTGTCGATTATCTGAAGATTACCGATTCGTGTATTTATTGGTGTTGTAACGTAGCTAATGATGTTCGCATATATATAGTAATCGGAAGATAATCGACACCAGGGGATACCTAGAATATATATATAATTGAACATCCTGAGATGGCAATGTGTAATACTTTTTCTGTGGCACGTAGAATAGAAGACTCAGGAAAGAAAGATAATAGATAATTTGTAGATATTAGTGATGTATCTAAGCCTTTGTGTCATTGAACAAAATGAGAATGTCCATTAATGTCGCTTCTTTAAAATAATTTAAATTTAAAATAATTTAATAATAAAATAAATAATTAAATAAATAACTGATAATTTAGTAAATAATTTAATAAAATTTAATAAATTGTTTGCCATAGATTCTACACTTTCCCTTCATAGTTAGCTTTCAGGAATTTTTCACTATAAATTTTCATTCTTTTTGTCAAGGTACCAAGTATTTTTCAAAATTTCATTCAATTATATTTACTTAAATTTATCTTAAATTTTGTCCTCGTCAACGAAGATGAGCCATATTCTAAATAAACTAAAGGCGACAAATCAAAGGTTATTAAAAATATCCTGGTTATTTTTAATAAAATTGAAACCTAGTTCTGTGGTTTAGTTTTAGTAATTTGTTTTTAAGGATTGAATTCAATTTTCATAATTCGAATTTAAATTTTCCCGCGCTTTAGGTTTTAATCTCAACATAGACTAACATAGCTTAATGATATAATATAATGAACGTTTGCAAATAAGTATGAAGTACATCTAAGGAAGACTTAACGTCTTCTGCCTTTACTAGCAATGAAATTATTTAATTAAATTTTTTCCGTGTAACTTTAAATTGTGCTTACAATAATGGAAATTATACGCAATTACGAAAAAGAGAAAATGTCAGTGTTGGGAAGAAATAAAAATTAAATAACGTTCATTAAATTCCTATAATGATGATAATATGTGCATTTATTATTCCTAAATTCAGGAATAATAAACGTATAAGTAAACAATGCACGCAAATTACACGCACAGTATTGAGAAATTCGCCATTCTTGAAACAAAAACACGGTCATCAACAACTATTTACTTTATCTGATTTTAGTATACTAATTAGTCGTTCCCATACTATCCCCCATTGAATTTCATTAATATCACTGCTATATGTATACATAAAAGTAAGTATAATAACAATTATATGCATTCAAAGCCTTCAGTTAATAAACAAATATTTAATACTCTATAAATAATAATAAATATACACTAATAAGTCGAAATTCATACTATTTATTTTACAAATTTATGTCTTTCTCCACCTGTTTCAAAAATGGTTACTACTGACAGAAAACATAATCGATCAAGATCATACCAACGTCAAAAATATGCTCACTGGTCCCAAAATGTAACTGTAATTTATTAACGAATGAGAAAATGTGCCATATTATCGTATAGCGGGAACACTTTGTTGCGGAACGTTGCCATACTTAACAACGAAACAGATGTGCCAACAATTGATTAAATTTCTTTCGAATTCTATATCCGTTACTTTCAAAACACGTTTCACTTACAATTTTCATTTTTTCGTAATTTTTTCTGCAATAAGAGCAATTTATAGCGAAATTATTGCGAAAAATTATGTACTTTCGAAATAAACGTCGAAAGTATATTATAATGCTTTGGGAGTTTAGGGAATGAATGAGGTATGATTGATTCTTTGGTATATGCATATATGCATATGTTTGTATATTTGAAATGCTACAAGAAATGACTTTCATAGTTTCATAATTCTATCTGCCTCGCTTGTTCTCTAATTCGTTGTTTGAATTATATGCATTTATCCTAGAGCTGGAACCTACGAGAAAATTCCTGAGCAATTACTCGAATGAAGTTCTCCTTCAATGAATCATTCGAAACTTTTCATTCGCCACGACCACGTAGAAAATAGGGAAAAACAATAATCTTTCTTCACTGGCATTTTTTCGCAACTATCTAGTAATTTATCAGAATTTGAATAACAGTCAAATAACGATAAGAAATTTTTCTCATTCGACTCTTATGTTTGACGAAAGACATTTATAAAAGTAACACAATTTTTCACGACTAATTTTATTTTCAAAAATATACGTACATTTCTAGTATAGCAATATAACAAAAATTAACTAGAAAATTGAATTATAGAAAATCAATTTGTTTTGAGAATCAACTATATTTTAAGTGGCACGTGGCCTCATTGCAAAACAGAATCGTTTACATAATCAAACCAATCGTCAACAAACATCCCACACAATTTCAAAAGAACATAGTGTACCTAAGTATACCAAGTGTGTATACCTTATAGTACCATATAGTTTACTACTTATAGTTTGCTACCATATAGTATACCTTATAGTGCCATCATATAGCACCACAGTATACCAAGAATGTATACCTAATTCAGGTATATATTAGATAAATTAAAATATCAAGACGTATATTTTTAATATTTAAGAATATAGAAATAAAGAATCTGTGTCAATATTTTACAATTTTACCTCTTATTTTCAAAATTGTAAAATATAATGTATAGCCTTAAATACTATTCATCATTAGTTTCCATAAACAGCTGAATTTTCTACTAATTTAGTCAAGCATACAACCACTCAAAGAGGCACGAAGTGGGTCTTAAGCTACCAAAGCTAATTCCTCAATGTTGGGCATCAGGGCAAACAACTCAATCTTCAAACTACAGTAACTTAAAATCCATTCAAAATTAAACAAGCAATCTACCCATCAAGTCAACCACAAAAGCCACTTACAAACTAATCTTCCAAACCAGTGAATAACCCGAGACCAAGTTAAACGTCAGCATCTGATTTGACCAAAGTGTAAGAACTCTAATTAAAAATTTAACACGTAATCGCAAATGCATGCACATCGATAAGCTACATTAAAATTCACTAAAAACAGCAATACCCATCAATACTCGTACATTTAAATATCAGACGATACATTCGCACGGAATCTAAAATTTCCAATGCCGAGGGTGCTGACACTGCGTAACAAAACAAATCAGTCCCTCATACCCATCACTATTCCAAACAATTCTAAATGACAGACCGTTTCGAAACTCTTTTAGCGACCCACAACAATACCAAAATAAACGAATAACCAGTTGTTCTTATTGTGTACCCACCTTTCTTCGACCACAATTCCGCGATTCCTCTTCCGCGATGAACGAACAGGGTACGCGAGCACAGCAGGTGCAAGGGCACAGCGCGACACTCGTTATCCGAATGACCGATCCGGATGGCCCGGACAAGCTCTAATAAAGAATCCTTACGAATTCGCGACAAATCGCGGCCTCCCTCCTCGGCTCGACCACCGACCAGGCCAAACTTTCGCCCAGTTTCGCGTTTCACGTTTCACTGGTGACTGGCATTGGCCGCGGTCGTGCGGCGGCCGTGCGTCCACCACTTTCGGTCCACGGGGTTCCCCACGAGCGGCCCGCAGGACTTTCGACGTCGTCCACGGCTCGAGAACGCGCCACGGGTCTCTCTCTCCCTCTCTTGGCGGCGGCCACGTTGGGCCCAACCAGAGACCAGGCAAATGGGCCGCGCGCGTGCACGCCGTTCGTATATCCAGCCGTCACCCCTCTCTCGCGCGCTCGTCCTTTCGCTTTCAGCGGCCACTGACCACCGCCACGACCGAGCTATTCTCACCGGATAATTCCCGACCTGTGCTCCGTTACCTGTCCCTGATAAACTCCAAGCGATTAACCCTTTGACTCGTGTTTCGGGCATGGAATGTCCTGCGATTGAGAAAATTGCAAGAGCTCGAGGCCATGGGCTGACGGATGTGGCGAAGCAGGCATTTCGCGTGCTGTGATCAGCTTGGGAAACTGAACGAGGAAGGATCGGGGCAGTGTATGGAGTGATCAAAATTCTGATTTTGATTAACTCCGTGGGGGACCCCCACAGTGGTTATGATTGAAGTCTTGTGGACCCTATCTCTGGCTGCTGGTTGGTATCCTGATGGCTGTCTTGCTATGATAGGTAGCAGATGGAAGGACTCGAGGAAGGGATGCGTTTCGTCCTGGGCCTGTTAGTGGATTCGTCAGTAAGGCTTTCTAGCAGGCCAATTTCCAATTTAACGTACGTTTTATTGCGCTAGATACAAGAACTAGATACAATAATATACATACAAACAGGAACCAAAACGTACAAACAGGTTACAAATGAGAGCTTAGACTATAAGATTGATGGCTCCAGCGTGAAGCACTCACGATCTAAAATCCAATTCAATCTACAGCGTTTGTCGCTATAGGGTAATAGAAACCTAAGAACTATCTTATATTAGAATGCGTGTTTGCCTATGTATACAAAGGCACGAGAACTATACAGCTTTTGGTTTTATCTTTCCAGCAGGCCCTGACTCAGACGAGGGATACTTAGGTAGCATACGAATTTATATATTGCTACAACTACTTGCTTCATTACTATTTACTAACACTTGCATCACTGTGTACTAATCACGAGCCTGATTAATAAAAATAATTATTGAACACAAGCACATTTACATTGCTATTTTTCCAGCTATGTAAAGTACTAGTCTCCTTGGCAGAATAAATGCGCAGGTATCTTTTCTGTGTCCAATGAAAACCTTCGAATTGATTGCTATGCTATTGGTCACGGTCCACTCTATCATGTATCATCATTTTTCTTAGAAGATTGGAAGGATGTAACATAAATAATAACTAAACTCTCGTTCGAAGACTGTTGAAGTTTCGATGGAGTGTGTCACAGTCAACAGCAAGATCAAACAAAGATCACACGTCGAGCTATTTTGTCCGAACTTGGCGAAGAATAACACGTAACTGAGAAGGAAAGACGAAAATTAATAACGAGTCTAACCTGTGATGTTTGCGTTGGACCCTATCTACGAGTCTGACGATGATCCTGCGATATTGTAGGAGAAGGGATTAACATATTAATGCTGAGGGGGTTTTGGATAAACTCGAGTAAAATAGTTAATACTTTGGTGAGGATATACAAGTATGAGACGTACAAGTATGGATACATCGATGGGCATCCTATGACACCCCATGACCAGCATAGAATAGAATAGAATAGAGCATAGAATACTGTAATGGCAGTCTGTGCTTAAACCTAGCTAATCCAAGTCAATTTTGACACCTTATTAGGATTAACACGTACCGAAGAATTTTCTCAACAATGCTACTGAAAATTTCTCTTTTTATTTGTATTTGTCTTGGATAAATTCGAGTAAAATAGTTAATTCTTTGGTGAGGATATACAAGTATGAGAAGCACAATTATGGACACATCAATTGGCACCCTAGAACACCCCATGACTCTAGCATAGAATACTGTAATGGTAATCTGTGTTTAACCCTAGCTAATCCAAGTCAATTTTGACACCTTACTAGGATTAACATGGACTGAAGAATTTTCTCAAAAATGCTACTGAAAATTTCCCTCCTTATTTGTAATTTTGTTTCTCTATTCAGTATGGTATCCATATTTTTGTTAAATTAAATTGTAACACTTACAAGCTAATATATGTCATAGTATATGCTTATTAGTATATCGAGTCCAACTCGATATAAGGTTACGAAGATTTAAGATGGACTTTAAAGGTTGAATTTATATGAAACTGAAAACATGATCTATGACAGAGTAAATATCATTAAACTGCGTTTTACTAACTCCTTTAGTAGGTTTAGTTAGAAATAAATTTGCGGAAGAAACTAGCATTTATAAAAGAAACGTCTGAAATTAAAAAGTTACTAGACATACTGCTACAGAATATTACTAATTTATAGCGTGGAAATGGTAAATTTTATACCAAGTAAATTAGGAATGTTTGCATCTCGTTAATAGATTAAGAGATCAATGTATTTCAGGAAAGCTTTTAGATATCGATTCACTGCGAATAAATTTCGAATTAACTGCAAGTCATAAACTGAACTCTAATGCTGTTCATGACTCCTGTCATGAAGATGACACCAACGTGTATCAGGTTCATGAAGTTTTCAGGATTTTCTATTAGTAATGGGAATATTATATACACGATATTTCAGATTATTGACATATAAATTTTCTAGGGAATATTTTGGTGACTTGGTTCTTCGATATCTGAGTAGAGAGTACATGCGTGTCGATCCTCGGATTGGTACCTACTTTCGAAGTGGATTTTCCAGAAATTAACCGGTATGACATTAGTGGCTTCGAAGCAATATAATTACGCAATGCATATTACTCACTAAGATTATTTCTAGTCCCTTCATACTTTGCAATATCCATCAATCTTGAAAGGAGCTATGTAGACTTTTCTAAAAGCAATTACCATATTGAGCGATACGGGTATAAAAGTATAATGTAACAACATAGGAAATTCGATAATATAATATAAAATTGTACATGTGATTCTTTCGTAGAGGTTATATTATTAGGATAAAATATTCCCATTACTCGTGCATTTGAACAAAAGGCGGAAGCTATAACATAGGATGTAGTTCCTTATTGGCTATCAAGTATACAACTTGTGTCGACTTTCGAGTGAAACTGTAACACCATTTGACTCCTTTCAGTTACAGTTGAAAGGCCCGTTTCGAGGAAAGAATGGAGATTTCGTACAATACCGTTCATTACGTCTAATCACGATAACAATCACACTGTTGTCCGTAAAACGTCGTTCACTAGCTTTTTAATATTCCTAACTTAAAAGTTCTGTAATTCGAAAGTTTGAATGGTTCCTAATACCCAAGATCCTTCTCCACAAATTGCTTCTAATCATTACTATGAAAATCTTCACCTGAAATTTATGCCAATAACCATTGCACTTCCTGTTAAGATTACACTTGCCTATTTGTTACACCATACGTGTTCGTTGTAAAATTGCACTCACTATAGACGTTTCTCAAATGTTAATAATCGGTTTTGAGGAAATTTAGACAGGATATAATTTTCGAAAAAATATTTCATCATTAATCTGTCTATAATTATTCATACATAAGGGATGAAAATAAAATAAATTAAACAATTAATTTGCAATGGATATAAACAGAATCTAACTTTGGATAGTAATTTTTAATACATTTTCTCGAGAAATTAATATTTCAGGAAACTGCTTCCATAATTCGATTTATTATTAACCCCTTCGCTACTACAGGTGACTAGAGTCACTGTCCATAAGACGCCATCTACACACGATGGGTGATTATAGTCATCGGCCACGAAAATTGAGTAAAAAATTATGACAAGTGCTACCGTTCCTCTTTGCTCTTTTTGTAGAGAAATGCAAGCTCTATTGCGATAGACAATTTTTCCTTTTCTTTTTCTCTCCAAAAGATTTGCGTTAAAAGACTGAATGCTAAAGACTGCATGATCGTAGTGTTTCCATCTTTGACATGTTTCGTACGACGGGAGGGACTTCGCGATTGCGATAGGGTTAAAAAATGCGTTGTATAAAATATAAAATTAAAATTAAATTCATTTTTCTCTATATTCAGGATATAATATTCAGGATATCGGTCAATCGAAGAATTATGTTTATTACAGCGAATATTTATTCTCTAATTTGTCTCGAATTTATTTTTATAATTTATATTATTATTATATTGCAAACATTAGACTGTAAAATTTAAATTACGTATTTGAATTACACATATTAATTTGAATAATTCATTAATTGTTTAATTTAATTAATTATTAATTTAATTAATTTAAATTACACATAATGATAATAAATTATAGCTCTAGTGATAAGAACGTAATGTTTGTTATGATTTGGATGATTAATTTAATAATTTAATTGGCGTGAAAATCGAGCCTGTTTGATATAATAATTACTGTATACGAAATTCTATTTTCTTTAAATTTAATTATTATTCTAGGTTCAGATTCAACAATTGCATAAATTGTAACTTTCTATCAATCGATATTTTATACACAT
Organism: Eufriesea mexicana; assembly: GCF_001483705.2. NCBI lineage: Eukaryota > Metazoa > Arthropoda > Insecta > Hymenoptera > Apidae > Eufriesea > Eufriesea mexicana. The sequence goes on along the minus strand of NW_016907922.1, from coordinate 48,502 downwards.
CCTATACTTCAATGAAAATAATTAATCTTTAAATTTGGCAAATGGGAATATTTACCCAATTTCAAAAATTTAATGGTACCAATAAATCCTGAAATAATTATGATTTAAATACACTAAAATACTAATTAAGACTTTCATCACATAAATACATTTTGTTGCAAATATTTGACCTATTATTTTCATTTATGGAAAATTATACTCCTATGAAAATTTTATTAACGAAAGAAAAATCTCGTATACTTCACACAAGAAATCGTATCAATTAAGCCTGTTGCTTCAATATTAGGAAACATTCTAATTATAGAGCATATCGTTTGTATAAACTAGCAATTTGTAAATCATTAGGCGAATTATTACTCTACACTTAACGACTTCCTTCCACGATGAAAGAAACCGAGATATAGTTTCTCCAGCATAAATTATTTGAAATTTATGTTAATACAAAATCTAGTATTCACTGTAATTATTGTACATTTCTAATGTAACGTGACCATAATCCAGAGAAATTGTGACATAACGAACATCGTGAGAATAAGGCATAGCACTGACAAAAACTTTTCATTCGCTTTAAAAAAAATATTCTAAGAAAAAATATGCATATTTTAGTAAAAAAAAATATTTTCAATCATAAACGAATTACCATCGAATAGAACAATACATAATTTCACAAAGAATATTTAAAAGTCTTTGACAATAAATTCATGCAATACGATAGTGTATTCTGCATACAATAACATGAAAATAAATGAAAAATGTATAACATCTCAAAAGTAGAAAAATAAAAGAGCAGGATATGGAAGATACTCAAAAAATTCTGGACAGTGAAAGTTGAAGAAATGATGGAACTTGTTTCTAAACGTGTATCAGGATAGTTATGGTGTTGACACGTAACTGCAACGTGTTCAAGATTTAGAATATGTCGAAGAAGATTTTTGCCAATTAATATCAAGACCTCGTCGATAAATCAAGGATTGTTTCTAGAAAAACTTCAAGTATGCTGCAGGAAATTTATGAAAATTATAGCCTGATGATAAATTGGGAATCATTCTCAAAATATATTCGATGTTCAAGTTTATTAAGCTTTTAATGACAGTTACATATATACACCCTTTTAATTACTACTGTGCTCAATAACAGAAAATTTAATCACAGTAACACTCGTTATACTCATTCCAATATTAATTATATAATAACTTTGACTATCGTATAAAAATTATAAAATTCCATTTAAATAATCCAACACGACTTCAACTAATTAAAAAATAAAAATAGAGAGAAGAGTATTTCCATGTCACATTCAATAGCATATATAATCAGAACAAACTTTTGTTTAACAAATTTTTCCAGACCAACAAAAGTTAAGAAACAGAGTAACAATTTGCAAATTTTTATCTACATTTATGTATATATATATAATACATAAAATTCTCATAAAATTTTCGTACATATTAAATTAAATTTAAAAATATAAATTAATTATAAATTAAATTTAAAAATAAACTTAAAAGGACATTGAGTATAATATCTATACTATCATTGGAGACTGACTAATTGGGGATTAATAAAATCATCCTATTTTTAATTTTACCAAAAAATATTATTCATTTAATAATTCTAATAAACAAAATAAAAAATGTCCAAAAATTCGCAAACGTTCATTTTAATTCCCAACCTTCGCTAATAAATAAAGATTTTTAAATAAGTAAAGCAATTAATAATAATTCGTATAATTAGGCACACTCTGACACAAAATTACACATACTCAATCCCCAATTGGTCAGTCCCCAATGGCCACCATCTATATAATGATACAGGAATCGATAAATCGCGACTTTTATACCAACGACACACTTCCCTACTCGACGGTACCCAATTCCAACTTACAAGTCCCCAACCCCTTCTCTAACTCATTCAATACAAACCGACTCTCACGTACTCCATGGGATTCCAGTCGCTGAGTCCGTACACCACGTCCATTCTAAAGAAACGGTACAACCGTAAACGGCGCGAACATAACCTCAACCCAGGTACCCGCTACGCCGTTGCGCGTACCCATGGATCACGGAAGCTGACCTTGATAGAACACAGATCTAGGAAAACCTCGCGAGGCGCTGAGACAGCGTGCGAGGGGAACGGTAGCAGGGCCTGGGGACTTAAACTCAGGCACGAGTGAAACAGAGAACCTACTTTAGCAGCAGCGAACGGATGAAAGCCGTATAAATTTCCAAGTGCAAGGACGCGGTGCACAGCTTTCTCGCAGCAAGGCGATCCGATTAGGCAGATCGCGAGGTGTCTGGGCTATCGGATATACCGGTTTAACCCTTTCGTTACTATGGCTGACTATAGTCACTTAGCGCCGTCACTTAACGTAAATGATCCGTGGTTTCCGGCGACGCGAGTCGGTAACCAAGGGATCTGAGCAAAACTGCTACGCGGTGGACAAAGAGCTTAACGGGTTAGATGCCACGTTGGTCCCCAGGGACTGGCGCTAGACTTTCCGTTCGGGCCCGGCCGGTACTCAGGGACCGGCCCAGACTAGGACCAAAAAGTGCTAACTTTTGGTGTTAAATTTGTAGGGACGCATCCCAGATGCGGAAAACGAAGGTTCCTTGTAAATATTTTCCACTCCTTCGGGACATCGAGGGTCCCGGGTCAATGGGGGCCTGGTTTATGTCTTTACGACCAGGGCCCCATGACTCGCGGACGCGCGGACCACCTCGGCGCCTAATGAACGGCGAAAAAGAGTCAGTTTGTTTACGCCTCTCCAAAGACACGGGTCTTTCCCAAAATGCTAGCCTTCAGTTTTCCGCAACTGGCCCCCCGCACATAATAAAGTCCTACTAAGGGAACGTAGTGCTATTTTCACTCGATCCCTCTGGTCCTCCACCTTCAAATTCTTCGCCATCTTCGGACCTAACGTTTGGGAATTCCTGTTATAACAATTGGTACAGTGTCTCCGAGTTTTATGAACACTTCCCCCGCCACCTGGGGTCCACTTGACAGCCTAGTCTGGGCCTAGTCTGGTCCCGAATGGAGCGGCGAGCAAAACTGACTGGGCACTTAACGCGTTAATAATAAGCTCATAAGCGGCGCATAGTGACGAACTACCCTTAACACGTGGATATGTCAGGACGTCTAGTTATTCCTACCAAAATTGGTGTAATAAAATTTTGAAAGGTTTGGTATAATATTCTGGAGGCCGCTGATTCGTTAATCTAAATCCGAAGATTTAGAGAAACAAAAATGGCGACTGAGCAAGTAAATAATATTAAATTCCGAGATTCCAATTCTCGAATTAAATGTGGGACGCAACGTCGCGACGCTTCTGCTCTTCGTAGCAAATAACCGAGCATTAGAAATGAACATACTGGTTTGAGGAAATTACACACCAACTTGGTATTACCAAGGATGATCCTTCGTGCAACTTTGACCTCTATAGAATGATGAGACAAGGAATGTTGCTGAACATACTTTGTAACGATTGGTTTGAGGAAATTACAGATGGAGGATCTATGCAAGTTTTATCCTCAGGGAGCGATGAAGCACGAGTGTTATTCTAGGTATCCCCTGGTGTCGATTATCTGAAGATTACCGATTCGTGTATTTATTGGTGTTGTAACGTAGCTAATGATGTTCGCATATATATAGTAATCGGAAGATAATCGACACCAGGGGATACCTAGAATATATATATAATTGAACATCCTGAGATGGCAATGTGTAATACTTTTTCTGTGGCACGTAGAATAGAAGACTCAGGAAAGAAAGATAATAGATAATTTGTAGATATTAGTGATGTATCTAAGCCTTTGTGTCATTGAACAAAATGAGAATGTCCATTAATGTCGCTTCTTTAAAATAATTTAAATTTAAAATAATTTAATAATAAAATAAATAATTAAATAAATAACTGATAATTTAGTAAATAATTTAATAAAATTTAATAAATTGTTTGCCATAGATTCTACACTTTCCCTTCATAGTTAGCTTTCAGGAATTTTTCACTATAAATTTTCATTCTTTTTGTCAAGGTACCAAGTATTTTTCAAAATTTCATTCAATTATATTTACTTAAATTTATCTTAAATTTTGTCCTCGTCAACGAAGATGAGCCATATTCTAAATAAACTAAAGGCGACAAATCAAAGGTTATTAAAAATATCCTGGTTATTTTTAATAAAATTGAAACCTAGTTCTGTGGTTTAGTTTTAGTAATTTGTTTTTAAGGATTGAATTCAATTTTCATAATTCGAATTTAAATTTTCCCGCGCTTTAGGTTTTAATCTCAACATAGACTAACATAGCTTAATGATATAATATAATGAACGTTTGCAAATAAGTATGAAGTACATCTAAGGAAGACTTAACGTCTTCTGCCTTTACTAGCAATGAAATTATTTAATTAAATTTTTTCCGTGTAACTTTAAATTGTGCTTACAATAATGGAAATTATACGCAATTACGAAAAAGAGAAAATGTCAGTGTTGGGAAGAAATAAAAATTAAATAACGTTCATTAAATTCCTATAATGATGATAATATGTGCATTTATTATTCCTAAATTCAGGAATAATAAACGTATAAGTAAACAATGCACGCAAATTACACGCACAGTATTGAGAAATTCGCCATTCTTGAAACAAAAACACGGTCATCAACAACTATTTACTTTATCTGATTTTAGTATACTAATTAGTCGTTCCCATACTATCCCCCATTGAATTTCATTAATATCACTGCTATATGTATACATAAAAGTAAGTATAATAACAATTATATGCATTCAAAGCCTTCAGTTAATAAACAAATATTTAATACTCTATAAATAATAATAAATATACACTAATAAGTCGAAATTCATACTATTTATTTTACAAATTTATGTCTTTCTCCACCTGTTTCAAAAATGGTTACTACTGACAGAAAACATAATCGATCAAGATCATACCAACGTCAAAAATATGCTCACTGGTCCCAAAATGTAACTGTAATTTATTAACGAATGAGAAAATGTGCCATATTATCGTATAGCGGGAACACTTTGTTGCGGAACGTTGCCATACTTAACAACGAAACAGATGTGCCAACAATTGATTAAATTTCTTTCGAATTCTATATCCGTTACTTTCAAAACACGTTTCACTTACAATTTTCATTTTTTCGTAATTTTTTCTGCAATAAGAGCAATTTATAGCGAAATTATTGCGAAAAATTATGTACTTTCGAAATAAACGTCGAAAGTATATTATAATGCTTTGGGAGTTTAGGGAATGAATGAGGTATGATTGATTCTTTGGTATATGCATATATGCATATGTTTGTATATTTGAAATGCTACAAGAAATGACTTTCATAGTTTCATAATTCTATCTGCCTCGCTTGTTCTCTAATTCGTTGTTTGAATTATATGCATTTATCCTAGAGCTGGAACCTACGAGAAAATTCCTGAGCAATTACTCGAATGAAGTTCTCCTTCAATGAATCATTCGAAACTTTTCATTCGCCACGACCACGTAGAAAATAGGGAAAAACAATAATCTTTCTTCACTGGCATTTTTTCGCAACTATCTAGTAATTTATCAGAATTTGAATAACAGTCAAATAACGATAAGAAATTTTTCTCATTCGACTCTTATGTTTGACGAAAGACATTTATAAAAGTAACACAATTTTTCACGACTAATTTTATTTTCAAAAATATACGTACATTTCTAGTATAGCAATATAACAAAAATTAACTAGAAAATTGAATTATAGAAAATCAATTTGTTTTGAGAATCAACTATATTTTAAGTGGCACGTGGCCTCATTGCAAAACAGAATCGTTTACATAATCAAACCAATCGTCAACAAACATCCCACACAATTTCAAAAGAACATAGTGTACCTAAGTATACCAAGTGTGTATACCTTATAGTACCATATAGTTTACTACTTATAGTTTGCTACCATATAGTATACCTTATAGTGCCATCATATAGCACCACAGTATACCAAGAATGTATACCTAATTCAGGTATATATTAGATAAATTAAAATATCAAGACGTATATTTTTAATATTTAAGAATATAGAAATAAAGAATCTGTGTCAATATTTTACAATTTTACCTCTTATTTTCAAAATTGTAAAATATAATGTATAGCCTTAAATACTATTCATCATTAGTTTCCATAAACAGCTGAATTTTCTACTAATTTAGTCAAGCATACAACCACTCAAAGAGGCACGAAGTGGGTCTTAAGCTACCAAAGCTAATTCCTCAATGTTGGGCATCAGGGCAAACAACTCAATCTTCAAACTACAGTAACTTAAAATCCATTCAAAATTAAACAAGCAATCTACCCATCAAGTCAACCACAAAAGCCACTTACAAACTAATCTTCCAAACCAGTGAATAACCCGAGACCAAGTTAAACGTCAGCATCTGATTTTACCAAAGTGTAAGAACTCTAATTAAAAATTTAACACGTAATCGCAAATGCATGCACATCGATAAGCTACATTAAAATTCACTAAAAACAGCAATACCCATCAATACTCGTACATTTAAATATCAGACGATACATTCGCACGGAATCTAAAATTTCCAATGCCGAGGGTGCTGACACTGCGTAACAAAACAAATCAGTCCCTCATACCCATCACTATTCCAAACAATTCTAAATGACAGACCGTTTCGAAACTCTTTTAGCGACCCACAACAATACCAAAATAAACGAATAACCAGTTGTTCTTATTGTGTACCCACCTTTCTTCGACCACAATTCCGCGATTCCTCTTCCGCGATGAACGAACAGGGTACGCGAGCACAGCAGGTGCAAGGGCACAGCGCGACACTCGTTATCCGAATGACCGATCCGGATGGCCCGGACAAGCTCTAATAAAGAATCCTTACGAATTCGCGACAAATCGCGGCCTCCCTCCTCGGCTCGACCACCGACCAGGCCAAACTTTCGCCCAGTTTCGCGTTTCACGTTTCACTGGTGACTGGCATTGGCCGCGGTCGTGCGGCGGCCGTGCGTCCACCACTTTCGGTCCACGGGGTTCCCCACGAGCGGCCCGCAGGACTTTCGACGTCGTCCACGGCTCGAGAACGCGCCACGGGTCTCTCTCTCCCTCTCTTGGCGGCGGCCACGTTGGGCCCAACCAGAGACCAGGCAAATGGGCCGCGCGCGTGCACGCCGTTCGTATATCCAGCCGTCACCCCTCTCTCGCGCGCTCGTCCTTTCGCTTTCAGCGGCCACTGACCACCGCCACGACCGAGCTATTCTCACCGGATAATTCCCGACCTGTGCTCCGTTACCTGTCCCTGATAAACTCCAAGCGATTAACCCTTTGACTCGTGTTTCGGGCATGGAATGTCCTGCGATTGAGAAAATTGCAAGAGCTCGAGGCCATGGGCTGACGGATGTGGCGAAGCAGGCATTTCGCGTGCTGTGATCAGCTTGGGAAACTGAACGAGGAAGGATCGGGGCAGTGTATGGAGTGATCAAAATTCTGATTTTGATTAACTCCGTGGGGGACCCCCACAGTGGTTATGATTGAAGTCTTGTGGACCCTATCTCTGGCTGCTGGTTGGTATCCTGATGGCTGTCTTGCTATGATAGGTAGCAGATGGAAGGACTCGAGGAAGGGATGCGTTTCGTCCTGGGCCTGTTAGTGGATTCGTCAGTAAGGCTTTCTAGCAGGCCAATTTCCAATTTAACGTACGTTTTATTGCGCTAGATACAAGAACTAGATACAATAATATACATACAAACAGGAACCAAAACGTACAAACAGGTTACAAATGAGAGCTTAGACTATAAGATTGATGGCTCCAGCGTGAAGCACTCACGATCTAAAATCCAATTCAATCTACAGCGTTTGTCGCTATAGGGTAATAGAAACCTAAGAACTATCTTATATTAGAATGCGTGTTTGCCTATGTATACAAAGGCACGAGAACTATACAGCTTTTGGTTTTATCTTTCCAGCAGGCCCTGACTCAGACGAGGGATACTTAGGTAGCATACGAATTTATATATTGCTACAACTACTTGCTTCATTACTATTTACTAACACTTGCATCACTGTGTACTAATCACGAGCCTGATTAATAAAAATAATTATTGAACACAAGCACATTTACATTGCTATTTTTCCAGCTATGTAAAGTACTAGTCTCCTTGGCAGAATAAATGCGCAGGTATCTTTTCTGTGTCCAATGAAAACCTTCGAATTGATTGCTATGCTATTGGTCACGGTCCACTCTATCATGTATCATCATTTTTCTTAGAAGATTGGAAGGATGTAACATAAATAATAACTAAACTCTCGTTCGAAGACTGTTGAAGTTTCGATGGAGTGTGTCACAGTCAACAGCAAGATCAAACAAAGATCACACGTCGAGCTATTTTGTCCGAACTTGGCGAAGAATAACACGTAACTGAGAAGGAAAGACGAAAATTAATAACGAGTCTAACCTGTGATGTTTGCGTTGGACCCTATCTACGAGTCTGACGATGATCCTGCGATATTGTAGGAGAAGGGATTAACATATTAATGCTGAGGGGGTTTTGGATAAACTCGAGTAAAATAGTTAATACTTTGGTGAGGATATACAAGTATGAGACGTACAAGTATGGATACATCGATGGGCATCCTATGACACCCCATGACCAGCATAGAATAGAATAGAATAGAGCATAGAATACTGTAATGGCAGTCTGTGCTTAAACCTAGCTAATCCAAGTCAATTTTGACACCTTATTAGGATTAACACGTACCGAAGAATTTTCTCAACAATGCTACTGAAAATTTCTCTTTTTATTTGTATTTGTCTTGGATAAATTCGAGTAAAATAGTTAATTCTTTGGTGAGGATATACAAGTATGAGAAGCACAATTATGGACACATCAATTGGCACCCTAGAACACCCCATGACTCTAGCATAGAATACTGTAATGGTAATCTGTGTTTAACCCTAGCTAATCCAAGTCAATTTTGACACCTTACTAGGATTAACATGGACTGAAGAATTTTCTCAAAAATGCTACTGAAAATTTCCCTCCTTATTTGTAATTTTGTTTCTCTATTCAGTATGGTATCCATATTTTTGTTAAATTAAATTGTAACACTTACAAGCTAATATATGTCATAGTATATGCTTATTAGTATATCGAGTCCAACTCGATATAAGGTTACGAAGATTTAAGATGGACTTTAAAGGTTGAATTTATATGAAACTGAAAACATGATCTATGACAGAGTAAATATCATTAAACTGCGTTTTACTAACTCCTTTAGTAGGTTTAGTTAGAAATAAATTTGCGGAAGAAACTAGCATTTATAAAAGAAACGTCTGAAATTAAAAAGTTACTAGACATACTGCTACAGAATATTACTAATTTATAGCGTGGAAATGGTAAATTTTATACCAAGTAAATTAGGAATGTTTGCATCTCGTTAATAGATTAAGAGATCAATGTATTTCAGGAAAGCTTTTAGATATCGATTCACTGCGAATAAATTTCGAATTAACTGCAAGTCATAAACTGAACTCTAATGCTGTTCATGACTCCTGTCATGAAGATGACACCAACGTGTATCAGGTTCATGAAGTTTTCAGGATTTTCTATTAGTAATGGGAATATTATATACACGATATTTCAGATTATTGACATATAAATTTTCTAGGGAATATTTTGGTGACTTGGTTCTTCGATATCTGAGTAGAGAGTACATGCGTGTCGATCCTCGGATTGGTACCTACTTTCGAAGTGGATTTTCCAGAAATTAACCGGTATGACATTAGTGGCTTCGAAGCAATATAATTACGCAATGCATATTACTCACTAAGATTATTTCTAGTCCCTTCATACTTTGCAATATCCATCAATCTTGAAAGGAGCTATGTAGACTTTTCTAAAAGCAATTACCATATTGAGCGATACGGGTATAAAAGTATAATGTAACAACATAGGAAATTCGATAATATAATATAAAATTGTACATGTGATTCTTTCGTAGAGGTTATATTATTAGGATAAAATATTCCCATTACTCGTGCATTTGAACAAAAGGCGGAAGCTATAACATAGGATGTAGTTCCTTATTGGCTATCAAGTATACAACTTGTGTCGACTTTCGAGTGAAACTGTAACACCATTTGACTCCTTTCAGTTACAGTTGAAAGGCCCGTTTCGAGGAAAGAATGGAGATTTCGTACAATACCGTTCATTACGTCTAATCACGATAACAATCACACTGTTGTCCGTAAAACGTCGTTCACTAGCTTTTTAATATTCCTAACTTAAAAGTTCTGTAATTCGAAAGTTTGAATGGTTCCTAATACCCAAGATCCTTCTCCACAAATTGCTTCTAATCATTACTATGAAAATCTTCACCTGAAATTTATGCCAATAACCATTGCACTTCCTGTTAAGATTACACTTGCCTATTTGTTACACCATACGTGTTCGTTGTAAAATTGCACTCACTATAGACGTTTCTCAAATGTTAATAATCGGTTTTGAGGAAATTTAGACAGGATATAATTTTCGAAAAAATATTTCATCATTAATCTGTCTATAATTATTCATACATAAGGGATGAAAATAAAATAAATTAAACAATTAATTTGCAATGGATATAAACAGAATCTAACTTTGGATAGTAATTTTTAATACATTTTCTCGAGAAATTAATATTTCAGGAAACTGCTTCCATAATTCGATTTATTATTAACCCCTTCGCTACTACAGGTGACTAGAGTCACTGTCCATAAGACGCCATCTACACACGATGGGTGATTATAGTCATCGGCCACGAAAATTGAGTAAAAAATTATGACAAGTGCTACCGTTCCTCTTTGCTCTTTTTGTAGAGAAATGCAAGCTCTATTGCGATAGACAATTTTTCCTTTTCTTTTTCTCTCCAAAAGATTTGCGTCAAAAGACTGAATGCTAAAGACTGCATGATCGTAGTGTTTCCATCTTTGACATGTTTCGTACGACGGGAGGGACTTCGCGATTGCGATAGGGTTAAAAAATGCGTTGTATAAAATATAAAATTAAAATTAAATTCATTTTTCTCTATATTCAGGATATAATATTCAGGATATCGGGGAAAATAAATTATTCGACCACAAAATTGGGGGCTATTTTTCGAAAGTTATATATTCGGTGAATTTGATCAAAGTCAATTATTAATACTAAACTTAGCATAGTTTATCAAATGACCAATTTTTAATTTATATTAGATTTAAAAATTATATTACAATATATATAATATAATATATCAAATGACCAATTTTTAATTTATATTAGATTTAAAAATGATATTATAATGTATATTATAATACATTAAATCCAATATAAATTAAAAATTGGTCATTTGATAAACTATGCTAAGTTTAGTATTAGAAAATATAATTTTTAAATCTAATATAAATTAAAAATTGGTCATTTGATAAACTATGTTAAATTTAGTATTAATAATTGTCTTTGATCAAATTTACCAAATATATAGCTTTCGAAAAATAGCCCCAAATTTAAAAATTATATTATAATATATATTATAATATATTTAACCTAATATAAATTAAAAATTGGTCATTTGATAAACTATGATAAGTTTAGTATTAGAAAACCTTATGCAGAAAACCTTACTAAAAGACATTTGAAGAACCTACTTTGCCAAAAGCAGGCAATCCTGTCACATTTTTCGTTCTATCCACTGAAACCAAGGACGAATGTTCGTTTCGATGGGATTTCTATTGTTAAGAATCAAAAATTTCGGTCTAACTGCCGCAAGGACACGCATGCTGATCCGCAGCCAGCACGGTATACGTGAGGGAAATTTCAAGTTCGCGCCGTAATCCCATGCAAGGAATAAGATTTCTCAGACTTTCAGGGCCAAGGTTCTTACAGTTGATACCATCCGAGGTTTCCGGCAGCTTCTTTTGGAAAACTGTTCTGACATCTCGCCAGCATTGCAGCTAACGTTATTAAAACTCTTGGGCTGCATCGACATGCATTAATGCAATTAGGATTCGTGCAAGGTTTAGATCGTTAATGTAATTGTGGAAGATATTGGGGAAACATCGAAATCTTGAATCACGTGTTTGCAACACATAGATACTCACGTTTCGATTTGAAAAGTAGCAAATATGGCATTTTTTGGAATTACTATATCCTGCAATTAATGCTTACTATAATTCGTTTTCATATTTCTCTTTATTAATACTTACTTTATTTAGTTTAATATCTACTTTATATCTAACTAACTTTATATTTAGTTAAAACTTATATTTCTATAACTTTATATTTAGTTTAATATCTACTCTAATAATTTCTTTTATAAATACTTATTATTTATAATTAATAGTTAGCTTAAAATTTACTTCTATTAATGTTTACTTCGATATTAATTTCAATTTATTTTTATATTTACTATTATACTTTTAATCTAATTTATTTTAATATTTACTTCAATTAATATCATTACCTAATATTTTAACATGAGCCAAAGAACTTCATTTCAATTAAAAATCACATGATTGCGAAAAATATAATTTATAACTATTAAATACAATAATTAGAAATTTCGATTTCAAACCATTTTAAAGTACAATAAAATTCTTATAACTAAGAGCCCAGTTTAATATTTGTTTAATATTAATTAAATTAATATCAATTGATATTTATTTAAAATTTAAATAAGACGTTTAAATTATTTTCCTATTACAAACGTTATCTAGCATATTTTAATGGATATCCAAATAATTGGACACATTTTTCCCAAGTATCGTGTTATTTTGACGCTAAAGCGTGATTAAATAAGTATCGTTCTGCTGTTGATATCGAGCCGGAAATATTCGAGACTAAACAATAGTTGCGATTGCGATCTACGCGTTAGTCGGTCGGTAAGCAAGAACCTTCCAAGGTAATCGCAGCACGAACGAATTAAGGTAGGAAAAGTGAATGTACCGTAGACAGAATCATGCAAATAAGTGGAGAACTGTAATACACGATTGTTTTTGCGTCAAGACCGAAACGCCAATGCTGGAACCGCAAGGAAAACGACGTTAACAAAGAGAAAATGTGTGTTTCTACAATCGACGTAAAAACGATTTATTGACCGCTAAAAGCGTTCTGCGAAATCGCAGAAAAAAGGTGTTCCCCTATTAGATTAGCGTCTAGACCTGATTAACGTTAAGCAATATCATCGGAGCATGAGATCAATTTCTTGGAACGATTGCTCTGCTAACTTTAACATTCCTTATAACGGCTCGAGATGCTGGTGAGATATTTTGATTAGCTCGAAAGGTTTTAGCTGATAGATGTCTCAACACTCGAAGAAATAGGTGAAAATAAATTCCGGATCTCGAGATTAGTGGATTTTTATCGGTGCAAGGATTAAGAATTTATTCGTGGAGATCGTGAAATATTTTCTTTACGTTCAGTATATTACATTTTTCTTTGGGATTAGTATAAAATGCAAGCGAAATTTTCAAAAATTAATTATTCGCTTTTTTAGAATCGACTCTTTATTAATTTGCTATGGTTTAAAAATTGTAGGGGTCTCAGTATTTTACGGCTTTCAGTATTTTAGAATTTGAAATATCCAAGTTTTTCTAATTTTTAATTCCTGAATCTTCCTATCTTCGAATATACAAATTTTTAAATTCTCAGATGTAAGAAATTTCGAATTTTTAAATTCCCAGATTTAAAAAATTTCGAATTCTTAAATTTCCAGATTTAAAAAATTTCGAATTTTTAAATATTGGTGTTCTTAAAATTTCGCACTTTCACTTCTCCTAATTACCTACTCTATTAACCAAATTAAAAAGGGATGTTATTTAACTCCAAAAAATTGCTAGAAAAATATATAAAATTAAAACAAAAATAAACGAAGAACAAAAATAAAATATGGAGATATTGATTGATGGCGAATTTATTTAATTTTGAACTAACTGGAAGAAATACAATCTAAACTTATATAACCAAGGTATAATGAACATGATACACTGCTAATATTCTTAAACACACTCTATTCACCGATTTCAATCACATTAATTGCTAGATAAAATGATTCGTTAATCGCAAGTATCGTAATGTGTTATTCAATGCACACAGGTACTTACTTTAATCTCTATGTATCTCCTGCAAATATTGAAAGTAGTAATTATGTACGGACAGAAAGTCCCACATATGAAAACGTATTCCTTTCACGTACTTAAGTAATTCTATGCACCTTTCAGATACATACTGTTCGACAATGTATGAAAACGTGTTCATCTTCTTAACATTCCCTTCGTGCACAGAAGCCATTTAACGCATTCCATGAATTCTGAAATAAATCACAATTCCAAACTCATTCATCTCCGGCACGAAGCAAATACGTGGGAACGACTTCATATTTGAAATTTATTGGGCGTTTTCGCGAAGCAAACACATCTCCTTCACGCGGGCTCCATTTTGATTTATCGGGCTACGTTATGGGACAAATATAAACACGGATAAAGTTCGCTGAAACATTCATCCGACAGCTCACGATGATCTTTTATCCGTGCATTTGCCTCGAGTTTCGATTACTTCAGGGCATATTTCGAACATTTCTCTTGTGCATGAAGTCGACCAATTTTTCAAACTGTTACTTTTGCCTTTAACCACTTCTTTCGATCCTTTGAAAACTTGACCTTAACTCATAAGCTTCCCGGTATCAGTTAAATAATAAATTCCCAAAGTTTTGATTGAAAATTCAGTATTCGACGTCATCGATTTTGTCACCTGATCTTTTCATAGTGATCTTTTCTTTAATATAACAATTTTTCATCTATTCACCCCTAATCTTATTTTGTTTCCACATTTTTATAAATCTGTGCCATTTTGTAACTAATAAGTATAATAATATATTAATTATGCTAATAAGTTTATTGAAAAATTATAATACTGTGGCGAAATTTAATTAATTTAATATTATTTAATTTAATATTATTTAATTTAAATTTTGTATATAACACAGTGAACAAGAACAGAATATTTTTAAGTACTAATATTTTCTAAATGCACAAAGTTATGTGATTGTTATTTATGTTTATGTTACATTCTCATATATAAAATTCGAATTAGGAAAATTAATTATTTTTCTTTGCTTCTTAAAAATAATTTTGTGTATAATAAAATAGATATGCAGCTATAAGAAGTGGAGATTTGTTGTTTGTTATTCCTAATTTCTTATTAATTTATTATTCATCACTGCAGTAAGACTTAATTAGGCTATATTATTTTACTATACGCCTATAGCTTGTCGATTTAGAGTTAAGAACTTACTTTCAACGTAATCAGATGCTTCGGTAATTAGATTCCTTAATTAGTCGTTTCTTTAGTGGCGTCTACGAAGACTGAATAAAGCTTACAGAAAGTTTATTCAAATCTTGGACACTGTCATAGTATAATCAGGGATCATGATAGAATACGGGTTTCACTGAACTGTCGTTGAATTTCTCTATCCGTGAAGTGAGCTTTTCACGATTGAAGCAAAGCGGTTTCACCATTGACATTTGCATGGCATTAGCCATCCTGTCGAGCGATAACGAATGTTTTATGGTGTCCCCATTTTGTTTCCGAACTATAATTAATGTTTAACAAATCTTGAAATGAAGAGTTCTACGAGCCTTTATTGTTTATCGCAAGGCTTCGTTGTGATAGTTGAACTTCCACATCTGCCATTTTAACTTCTTACAAATCTTCTATTCATTTTTTCAATTCTCTTCGACCATGAAATATATCAGATTTGTACAATTTAGTTGCATTTGGAATTCAAACGTGTCGAAAAAGGTACATTCAAACTGATCAAAGTTTGTTCGTTTAATTAAATCGAATTTTTAAATTAAAAAATTCTTGTAAATAAAAATTACGAAATTACTGATTTCTCAATTATAGTTGGTGTAAAAACTAGAATCTAAAATTAGATTAGATTAGATTAAGGTATCACATCACCAAGGAAAACTTTTTCCTAGTATTTAATATTTATATCCTATGAACAGTATATTTTCATGTATATTTATAATTCCACATGAACAAGTCTCATGCATACACAACGTTAAGCATTTAATTACGAGTTTCAAACTTGCACCATTAATATCCTCCCCAGACACATTAATAATTCCATTAACAACAAACGCTCAAGATTTACTTACACCGCACAAAAAGGCTTCGAAATAATGCAGATCAAAAAGCAGAACTAACTGAGCAATTAATAAGAATTAATAGCAAACATGTCTAGACATAATATTGAAATATTTTCTGATTCAATTATTGCAGTAATAACAGATTCGTGAAATTTTCGAAACAGGTAATTCTACGTACAAAAATATAAAATATAATTTTTAAATGTGAAAATTCATAAAAGTCTTGAAGAAAATTTTGTTTGAAGATCCTCTATTCGATTACCAATAATAAAATAAAATAAAAACCTAAAAAAAGAAAAAGAAAAAAATAAAATAAAATAAAATAAAATAAATAACCAATAATAAAAATTCCTATTAATATCCAAATTTGTGAATATTCAGAAATTGTCTTACGTAATATTTCCCTATTATATATTACTCTGATATTTATTACAATTATATATAATACTTTTATATTATTACTATTATATATTACATATTACTCTTACGTACTATTATGTATATTATTTATGTAATATTAGTAATATTTCCCTTATTACTCTTACTATGTTTATTATAATGATAGTAACCTCGTATATAGTATTAAAACATTACATAGTCCAATTTCAATGAATTATTGAACTTATTAATTATTAAATTATTGTCAGTAATTATTAGAATTATTAAATTGAAAATATCAAGGTTAATTAAAATTTGTTTAATTTTCTAATTCTACATTCACTGTAGAACACACTGTATACCATAATCATTTAAATAAAATTTAGAAGCCACCTAGAAGACACATAAACGTACAAAGATATATTATAGTTCAACTCACAATCAGGTAAAAGTGCTCTACCGGGAGTAACCTGATGTCCGTCCACAAAAGGTGAAGTTCCAGAAGCATCCTCTAAGTACTTTCTAAAAGTTTGTTCTAAAAACGTTCCAAGAACTTTCTCTGATTGTACACCGTTGAAATAAATTGTTGTAACATTCAGCACAGGACAAGCTATCAGAATATTTGACTCTGCACGTACAGCAAATCGAGTAGCTTCGAGTTGTCAAATTAGTAACTCAATAACCTACCATTGTGCGCCATTTTGTAATTCTGACATGGAATTACAATCGTCAGACAGCAGACAAAAAGTGCCTATCCTTTAATTATACGAATTTAAAATAATTTTGGAATTGAATTTTCAAATTTCAATAACTCGTTATACTAAAAATCTCAAAATCCAAAAATTAATTCACTCTTAATCACTATTTAAGCATTTCTCGAATTTTTCTTTATAAAATATTAACAATATTTAATTGCTAACCTAACCTAGAAGAAAAGTTGAATATAAATTGTAGACAGAAGAATTATCTACATTGAAATTACTCATTGCTCACGTTGGTTAGAATTTTGGCTTCGTTCATCGCTAATAAACGATCCAAGAAACCCGCGAGGATATTAATTAATTCTCACACTTAGGAAACACGAGGGCAAAACCAATTTGGTTCAAGGCCTCCTCGAATGTTCATGTAACAATCTAATCATGGAAACATAACGGCAGTCGTTTCATATTCGGGGCGTTTTATATTCCGTTCCCTTATCAAATATTCCTGAAAGATTCTGTGGACGTTATTACGAGTGGTAAAGGACCATCACGCGACTAGGGAATCGCCATGGGCGGCGCCATTTTGTCTAGAGGCGCTGCTGTCTTTCCTTTTCGCGATCACGGAGCAACGAAATCGCGACGAGACCAGAATCGTAGGTACATGTTGACGAACGAGTATATTCGACACGATGCAAGGTTAACGAAATTACGAAAGGTTGGGAAATGACAAAAGAGAAACGAAAGGTGAAAAGAACTGCGATGAGAAAAAGAAGTGGAACGAAGGAAACAGGTTCGGACGAAGATTAAAGCACCGAGAAAAAGTGTTAATACGTCAAACGAGCTATGTACTCTGGAATTTTTATCGTTCATTTCATTACTCAGGTTCATAGTCGAGCTCCGTGAAACTTAGCGTATCTCAATGAAGTTTTCATGGAATGTGTGTAAGATTTCTAGGTTTGTTTTCATTACTGTGGGAAAAACGCGAGGAGCTCGTGATTCGTTCAAGAACTATGCCTATGAAATCGTTACTGAGAGGATTAGATAGATGATGAACTGTAGAAACGAATTATAATGTGGAAACTATTTACGTATTAATTAGAAGATATCGATTTTTGGTTCCAATATTTTTAGAAGTATCGGTTTCATGCAGCGTTTACCGTTCCGCGTCTGTGTGCATTACGAATTTATGCGAAAAAGATATAACCTTATACAGCTTCCATTTTGATTTTTGAGTACAGAAACATAGGTATTTAAATATTTTCTGCAATACAATTATGTAGCTATCTGCCCAAACATATATTGCTTACGAACAGCAGATTCCAGATAGTTTGGACCTCCCATAAAACGGTTTTGGTGTCTTAAAATAATGATTATTATTATTAAAAAAGTAAAACCAAGAACATTACCCCTAGAAAATGTTGGGTACAAATATTCAATCCACCATACGAGAACTCGGGATCATTTTAATCAATCCCAGACGCCAAGAACATTGTCCCAACCACCCAATAGGGAAGCACCCTCGCGAGAAGCCTCGCTTCCTCGACTACGTTCCGCAGGTTGAAGAAACACAATCGAAGACCCGATGTCCCCGGTGGTCCGCGTCCTTCTCGGCCCGTTTCGAAATTAAAATTCCCATTGTAGCCGCGTCAGGCTGAAACACTCGTCGTCTCGCCTGTATCAAAGGGGCTGGTCGAAGTGTTCCGTCGTCTAGCGAGACACGCGCGTGCACACAGGCCCGACGCGCGTTACTCGCGGAAAAATGCACAGGAACTCGTTAGGAGTATCTGTCCTTTCGTGTCTGCCGATTATTACGTGGAAACATAAAGCGTGAAGTACGACGCCGCCGCGGCGGAAGGAGGTCAAGAGTCTTTTGCATCGTCATTACGGTTCCTCGCGTCGAACAATGCGACCACCGACGGACGCGTCTATGTTTCGGGTTTTAATACGAGATTCCCGGCACTCCTCGCGCCGACTCGACCGACGCGCCACAATGGACGCCGCGGAAGAAGTCGATAACTGCGGGAACTGAAGCCCAGCGCCATATCTATCGCACTGCGTTATCTATGACTGTTTCCTTACATCAGGGTTTCTCAGCCTTTCTTAGTTCGTGGTTTTAATCCGAGTTGAATCAATTTATCTAATATCTAGAATAAATCTGCTATTTGCGAATGTAAAAGATGTTCATAATACCAATATTGGTTGGTGTTATTAATAATTTAATAATTACAATAAGTTAATAATTTGGTGTTATTGAAATTATTATTTGAACTGGATTTTAAATTCCTTCTTTGGCAAGATATCTTCAGTATCTTTATAGAATATTTTTGTCGAAAATTTTAACAGAAAAGAAATTGATGATTGAGGATGATTAAGATTTTCTTGTATTATGTATTTACTGGAGACAAATAATTGTTAAGATAGTTAATAACTACTACCCCAATGCTCAGAATATAATGCTACGTCCACTCTTCCAGCATTATCTAAAATTATTCTCGCATGACGAATATTTTAACACTTTTAAAGCCATCCAGTCCACAAATCACTTTATTACGAGACTTTTAATTTCTTCCTCTAAGAACTTTTTAAACTACTGCTGCAGTTAACTGTAGTTAACATTACAAGAAGGCCAACCTGTTCTTCCTTCAACTCGCACACTGAATTTTGCATTTCGCATTCTACAAGTACAACACTAGCTACGTTGACTCGAGTCCTCGAAATATTCCATATACATACACCTTAACTTAAAAATTCGATCAATTCTATCAATTTACAGTTAGAATATATTTATTTTCATCTCTCTGTCCAGTACAAATTCCCATCTTCTCGTGACAAATGAGTACACTCGACGTGAACATCGAAAATGTTAAATATTATCAAACATACACAAAAATAAATTAAACGAAGGACTGCGTATATTATATCGAAGAACAAATTTATTAATTGCAGTTAGTACAAAAAAGTGATATTTATGGTGTCTGGGATAGATTTGTACCCCACTCGGTATTATAAAGGCTAACAATGGTGTCGCACGAACAAAGAGATTACACTGTCTGACACAGCGTTGTCGAAAAAGAAATCCTTAAAGCAAATCCCTGTGTCCTGCCTACCTGATTAATTTCCCTGACCTCCACAGTGACCACACAATGAACTCCACGGCCACGGAGGGGTAGTAATAAAAATAAATCGTGCGAGAACGTTTGATTTTCACGGGCTACAAAACACCACGGAGACTATTTCCCAAGCAGAAAGCTGCGCATATCGAAGGGCACAAGACGTTTTATCTACGTCTTTGCTGGAGGATTTTCACTTTCGATGGTCGACGCGTTCGTCTGAAAGTCTACGCTCTGACCCAACGTTATTTAGAAATTTTCGTGGATCATA
This sequence comes from Eufriesea mexicana, assembly GCF_001483705.2. Taxonomy (NCBI): domain Eukaryota; kingdom Metazoa; phylum Arthropoda; class Insecta; order Hymenoptera; family Apidae; genus Eufriesea; species Eufriesea mexicana. The sequence goes on along the minus strand of NW_016907922.1, from coordinate 27,863 downwards.
GGTCACTCGAGGGACAATTAGGTTATGAGTTCCAGTTATTCAGGTGTTTTCATTCGTGATCCTACCGCCATTATGCAATACGGAAGATAATCTTTCAGAAGCTAAAAGTGTTTTCGAAATCAAAGAATGGAGGCATTCAAAAATTTTGTGATTTTATTACTTGGAGTATACGTTCATAGTGTACTATCATAGTAATAATTTTTATATTACAGTAGTAAATTTTAATAACATTTATTATTATAATAATTATTTTAATAATTTTTATAAATTAATAATAATAACAGTGCTAATATTTATACTCTTATGATACGACAATTATTATAATTAATTAGTTAATAATAATTGGTAATGTCTTTAGAAGCATTCATCTCACAATAGGAAGAAATTTAATGTCTCTATACTGAAACTTTCCACCTGAGTATTCACATTTTCAGTCTCAGGCATTCGAAACTTCCTTTTATTATTGAAAATGGTGGACCTTCAGTAACCCCATGCTTGGCTACTTTCCATTGTATCGTAAATTTATTTGATACAACTGCATTAATACGTGATTATGCTTTGTTGCAGTATACATTGACGTTTCTTTTGTCATTCAGGTACAAAAGAAATTCTACTTTCCTTCAATCTTCTCATTACACTGAGTCAAATAATGTTCCCCTCGACTTACACAAAGCTGACTTTGAAGTCTAAAAATATTGGGACGATTTCAGACATTTAATTCATATTCTCCTGGCAGATATTGCTATATTGTATTATAAACATAGCGAACAATGTCATAAGCAAATAGTGACCTTAGTGGTGGTAGAAAGCGAATAATTATTATAATAACAGAAAAACAAACAGTAAAGCCATGAACATAATAAACTAAATCGAATCTTCATCTTCTTAGTTATGACAATTTTAAATAATTGAACAACGAAGTTATTAATACTCCCGATTCAAATCTTCGTCTCTCCAATTAGCATAAGTTTTTCCGAATTACGCACGTGTAAACGATAACAGTTCCACACGTTTCGAAAAAGAGAACGAGCAACGAAAACAATGACGCGTCTAACATTCTTATCCATGGCCAAGGGCCATTACTTTTATCTGAGCTCGAGATAGCTTCCCATTTTGCCATCACTTTTACCGAGTCATTAACCCGCTCAGGGACGAACCTTCAAAGTGGAAAAAGATCTATTTAATTCTTTTATATCGATAAAAATTCAGTAACTATTCGACGAGGTTTTCTTTTTATTACTGAGGGATTCTATAGTGAATAATTCTTTCATTCTAATTTTCTTTTTATTAATAATAATCATAATTTTTAAAATACTGAACGTACACATATGTGTCAGTGTCCGTAAAGAGGTTAGGTTCTCCGCGAGGTCACGGAGGTGGCTGCCATTTTGTATTTGATTCACGCGGCCATGTTTACTCTCACGTTCGAGGGATCGTTTCCGATTTTGACAGAGCCCTGCACGTGAGAATCGGCACTCTCTATCCTCGAAATCGCTTGGAATAAAATTAAGAAAGGGAACTATTTGATATGTAAATTCGAATCAATAGTAATCAATAATTTCGATCAACTTTAATATCGATATTAACCATTTGGCTGACTGAAGTCTTTTGACGTTCATGTTTTAACGTTATGGTTAATGTATGTAAATATATGAAAGTATAATTTCTTGAGAGGGAGAATATGACGTTCATGATTTATAATTTTTATTATTATTTAAAACAGATCTCCAGATATTTGATGTACATTCATTTCCACCACTATCTATGACCCCTCCTTCAAATGACAAAAGTTCATTAAATCGTGAAACTCGTATATTTAATAATAAATGGGATTCAGATGAAAATAGTGCTACTGTATCTGGTTCAGAGGCAGATATTCCGATTTCAAAATTGACGACAAAAAGATTTTTCCCACATAAATTAATCCAAATTAAATTCAGAGTTTCCTATGTCAAATTATAATATAATAATTTCCATCAACTTTAAATTAAATTTGGAATCTTTAAATAAATAAATACACGAATTTGTATAAATTTTCAGTGTTGGATTGAAATACTTGGTACACTGAATCCAAAGTGCAGGCTGCTATCTAGAGCAGCCTAAATCAAAGTAAAACCTAAAAGGTTTAGCCAATTTGGCGTATAATGCACACCAGAAATAATACCCTAACAACAGGAACATCTTGGAGAGAGCAGAAGGAAACTGAATAAATGCAAGAGTATACTATCAAAACAAGAACATATATCAATAACAGAGTACACGATGATTATGTACACACAGTATCTTAGAAGTGCCTGCAGCAGATATCAGTAACAAAGATAAACACAAAATCAAATCACTATTATTTACTTTTCCTCAGAATCATTAAAGAGATGCACAAAATAATGACTGTTCTTCTATTATGGCAAACTGTAATTCCAAAAAATCGTGTGCAAAGTATGATCATTAATCCAAAGGTTACCATGGGTTTATTTTAACACGTTAAAACACAGACTAGGACCAAAAGGTGCTAACTCTTGGTGTTAAATACTTCGCCATCTTTGGACCTAACGTTTGGGAATTCCTATTATAACAATTGGTACAGTATTTCCGAGTTTTACGAACACTTTTCCCACTTGATGGTCAAGTCTAGGCCTGAAAGGAACAGCAAGCAAAACAGTCTAGGCACTTAACGTGTTAAACAACAATGACACAGTTCAAGGAACCAAGCATCCTCGTCATCTAGACACAGAGCATCGCAAAATTTAAACATAATTAGCTCAGATATCGGTGTCACGGCTGTTCCTTAATTTCCATACACCGTATTCCACGAAGATCAGTAACCAATCCAAAAATTCGAATTAATTCTTCTCCAGAACCATCGCTAATCGCCGGCCATCGATCTCAGCCGCTCCACCGGGCAACAGTCCTCGAAAATAAGCTTTCTACGACAAAGCGCCGAATCGATTCGAGGAATGAATTTAGACAAGCCTTGGACCGACTGTTTGTCGATAAAACCGAACGTGTCGGCGAATTCGTTGGTGAAACAGAAAGTATAGAGGGGCACCGGCGACCGGTGGCACTGCATCAACTGGATCGCGGATGAAAAGGGAAAAGCCGGAATGGTTTTCATCGATTTCGATACACTTTCCATGGAAACCTCGCCGCGGGAATACTTATGAAGCACTTTTTCCCTCGCTGCTTATATTTCTTAGTTTTTCGCCCCGCTTTATGCATGTAAGACACGCTCTTTGCGTTTTAATGCAGCCACTGACATTTCAATCGTCGAAAGTCGTTTCCTTTGATACATCGATGGAACAGTTTACTCGGGTTTTCTTTGTTCCGTGATCGTGAAAGTTCGAGACAGTTGGAATATTGATTTTAGAGGTTCACAGAACGGAATTAATATTTTCCTGGAATTCCTTGACCCGTAGGGTGAGTTTGTTGAAGTATAAGTAAAGTAGGAAATATTTTGTAAATATCTCGTACTCCAAAACTGTCGGGTATTCCTGGTATTTTTAAAATACATTTAAATTTGAATGAAAATATACCAGAAAATAAATTAAATTTATTATTATTTATTATTATGTTGTTGGTACTTCTTAATAAAAATTCTAACGAATTTTGCAATTATTTTTCATTGTACATTGTAATTTTTGTTTTATAACATAACACATAAATATTGGATTTATTAATATTGCTCCAAAAATAAATAAATCAATTTTATTCTTATTTTTAATTCTCTGAAAATGTGGAAATCTGTATCCACTGTTTTTTTAATAAAATAAATAATGTCATGTGCTTGAATTTCTCTAAATTTATATTATTTACTCGCACTTCGATTGTAATATTGGAAATTTTTGGGAAAACGTGCTATTTGTCAAAATTCACTTTTTCGCTCGCAATTATGAGCTATGTGCAGCAACCCTCGCGAAATTTGACGGAAACAAAGTTACCAGGGTGGCTGAAAAATTGATCTCAATTTTCCAGCGCTTTTGACGAATCATTGGCTTCGAATCTCTTATGCAAATCGCTTGGCACGCGTCTCGACTCCTCTTACGGATTACTCAACGTTTCTAAACTCAAATGACTTGGCACAGACGGATATCAGGAATTAATATGATATCTATCGTCAATTAATAACGAATATTTATACCTGAACAAGATATAATATTTATAACTGAAATATATATGTATAAAATTCAACAATAATTATTATGTGCTAAATAGCCTTTGCATATTAAATAACTATGGCTATTTCATTTAATTGCAATTACTATAAATAGATTTCACCCTCATTTATATATTCACTCTTTCATTTAACAAATTTTATGGACTCTTAAAATAAAAGAAGCAGGGCAATAAATTTGAGAATGAAGAACATAAATGTTTAGAAACGACGTTAGGAGTCTGTTTTTATTTTACAACTATTTTTCTTTTTGCTTACTATCTTGTTTTAATTAACTCGTTTGTATTTAGCCATTGCTTTTGCACGAAAGCGAGAGTAATGGAATTTGACATGGAACGAAGGAATTTATGTTTTTGCGAGAACACTTATATAAATCATGGCTGCTTATTTAAATCTGTAACGTCGTGAATTTATGAAGATATATAATAATATCTGCCATCTAAGCTCTGTCGACTTTAGATAAATGTGATGATTTATGAATCCGGAATGGGATATCCTATTACTTTGACATTCTCTATTTCCAAAAAAATATTGTTGAAATTGAAACGAAGAATTTTCTGTGTATTGAACACATCTACCTATAAAAATATATAAAATAGGTCTAATAGGAATAATGAACATTACATAATACAGAGTGTATCATGTAACACAACAATTTTTAATATACCTAATATCATACTATTGTTATTTATATTTCCAAATAAATTTTCAGAATAAATTTTGTCACTCGTTATTCTGTAATCTTTTACCTGTATTTTATCTAATTTAGCTAATCAGATAATTCCAACGATTTTAATAAATGATATTTTTTGTTAGATTAATATATATTTTCTTCTTTTATTTCAATGAAGAATATTGTCTTTTAACGGAACAATGAAATGATAAAAACATGTCGATGATATAGAATTCCTTTGTGAAGATCATGGTCACTACTGCTATCATTATGCAATTAATATCTCTTTGACACACATAGCTTAATGCCCTTTCAGGAAAAATGACGAGTACCGAGAATTGATAATGGAAAAATATACTATTCCAACAAAGGAAAAAAGCAAATTTGATTTTCACACATTCTTTAGATGCTCAGGTAAAAGAAACCTAATCTCATGAAATTACATCCCTCTTGGAAGGTTTTGACTTCTCTTTCAGACATCTGTCGGTATCATCAATAATTTTAGATATAAACGGAACATTCTCCATATATTTTTATATAGTGGTAATGAATTATAGACAGCAACACTGATAATAATTTTGAAATTATGAATTTTCCAATGAATTTGTATCTATGGCTCACATGAATTCACAAAATCTTCTTTTATGAAAAATATAAGAATACAACTAATACTGTAACTATCATTTTCTCCACTTATATTTAATATTCTGTATTTAATAATTATTTTTAATATTTTAAATAATCTTTTTTACAAACATATATAAATTATACATTACCATTCTATAATCCTTCGTAACACCTCATAATTAATATTATTTAATATTTTTTTAATTGTACTAATACTATAACTATCATTTTCTTCGTTTATATTTAATATTTTATATTTAATAATTATATTTAATATTTTAAATAATCTTATTTTACAAACAGACATAAATTATGCATTACTGTTCTATAATTCTTCGTAACACCTCATAATTAATATCATTTAATAATTTTTTCATAATTATTGCTAATATTCTAGACTATTTTCTGCCACCGTGACCCAAGGAGTCATCAACGTGTAGCAAAGACAAATAACACAACAAGAGTCATAAAAGTCCTTGGATACTCAGGCATACCGATATTCGCGTAATAAAGGACCGCATCGTATAATCAAGTGGCATACAGTTACAGGAGCAGTAGTGTACTACAAGTACCCTGCAGATGAATTCTTCCATTCCTATGCCCATTGTACCAGACATACGGACCGCAAAGCTTTCATGGTAATAATGGTCCCTAACGGTACCCCACCGTAGAAAACCGTACGATCATTCGCGGCGCACTCGCCTCGGGTAACCGATAAATCGTTTCAGATTGCGAGGAGCCATGTAATAACATTGGTTACAGCGAAACTTCCGGCCCGTGTCGCGTGCGCGATTCTGTAACTTTCATTCTCGCGCGCGGCAGCGTGTGCGCTCGAGGAGCTTATCGCTTATTAAGGTCGACGCGGATTGCGTTAATCGCGCGGACCACGCGCTCGAAACGGCTGAAGAACATGGGTGGCGACGTTCCATCCGTGGAAGGATCGAACGCGAGAGTAAACCGCGTGCCACGATACGCTTGGCGATTCTTCTTCTCCCTGGAACTGCTAGAGGACGAGATGTGGTCGTCGTCATGCTTGCATCAGAATTATTGGTAGTGTTCGAACGTGTGCGTAAATTATTGGTAGTGTTCGAACGTGTGCGTAAATTATTGGTAGTGTTCGATTATTGGTAGTGTGTGTAAATTATTGGTAGTGCTCGATTATTGGTAGTGTGTGTAAATTATTGGTAGTGTTCGATTATTGGTAGTGTGTGTAAATTATTGGTAGTGTGTGCAAATTATTGGTATTGTTCGATTATTGGTAGTGTTTGTAAATTATTGGTAGTGTGTGTGAATTATTGAGAGTGTTCAATTATTGGTAGTGTGTGTAAATTATTGATAGTGTTCGATTATTGGTAGTGTGTGTAAACTATTGGTAGTGTTCGATTATTGGTAGTGTGTGTAAATTATTGGTAGCGTGTGCAAATTATTGGTAGTCTGTGTAAATTATTGGTAGTGTTCGATTATTGATAGTGTGTGTAAATTATTGGTAGTGTTCGATTATTATTAATGTGTGTAAATTATTGGTAGTGTTCGGTAGTGTTCTTAGCTCTCTTCGAGCGACGTTCACGCGTTGGATACCTGTGCGAATAGGAGAGTCAGTGTGTGGCTGCACACGCGGATTTTCTTCAGGTGTAGCCAGTGACCGTTGCTGCAAGCTGAAGTTTCTTTGTTGGGCATGACTGGTTGTCCTTGAGGTAAAATTATGTAAGTCTATAAGGTAACAGAGAGATTGTAAAATGATAGATGTGGGAATTTGATAGGAGCGTGAGTAGCGGATGAAGATCAGATTTGTTTGTCAGAGGTTTTTGAACAGACAAGTGACTGAAACTGTCCTCAAAATGATCGAGTAGCAAGTTTAGATTGGACGATACGGATTGCAGAAGCTGGACAGATCTGGAATGACAACTGCTAAGAGAGCTGTTCAACTTGCTCCACCTGACTTCACTTTTGGTTCTAGAGTGTATAAAAACTTTCTGGTTTTCAAACAAACAAGTTAATCTAGTAATAATATAGGTTAAAATTTCATTTCCATGGGATTTCCACCTCTTTATATATCCTTATTATTGCATCCCAAAATACAATAATTAATTATTTTTCTATCCCATTCATACCTGATGAATCCTATTTCCAATTTCCTAATCCAGTAGTACCTAATCCGGTCATAAGTTTTGTGCCTGTGTGAACAGACATTTTTGGGGATAAAGAATGAAAACGGAAACTGTTATATAAATTGATACCTTTACTTACTTTTGTAAATAATAAAATTACATAAATTGATACTTTGTTCGCTGGAAAACATTAAATGTAACATCCTCATGAGTCACACCTGATGAATCCTATTTTCAATTTTTGTCACACCATATTATAAATTTTGACTTTCTCATATATGAACTTTCCAGTCAATCATGTATATTCGTGTACTATATTCTTATAATTATGTCAGAAATGCTGATTTTATTATGCTATAACCAATTAATTCTACGTTCCTTCTGTTAGCTAGCTTCCCATCTATTTATACATTGTATCTGATCCAGTCATAAGTTCTGTGTCTATGATAAAGTTACAAAATTGTATTTCTGATACTTTTACTTACTTTTATAAATAATAAAGTTATATAAATCGATACTTTGTTACTTTGTTCTCTGGAAAACGTTAAACGTAACATCCTCATGAGTCACTACGTCCACCTAAGAATGCAAGACACATGGACGATGAATGGTAGTAAGATGGAAGCGGAAACGCAGATGCGGAAGTTCATAAATTCGTGGTTTTCAACGCACCGATCCATCGATGTCGGAGCCATCGAGCGTTTAAAGATCAAGTTGCTGGATGTTGGCTCGTAAAACGCGTCCCATTATTGCTGATGGAACGCTCTTGTAGCGGCCAGAGTTTGGAACAGCTTCGACGAAGATATTAAAGACAAATGGGACCATTACTAAACGGCAGCACGTGAAAGTTTCTATGATACTTTAAACGTTCTTCCAACTGCTCGGAGGATCTTTTTTCCAAAATCCCGAATACCCTATCGAGTCAAATTCGCAGTTACATACCAAACTAAATCGACTCCTCGATCCCGACATATTAAAAACAAGTAACATACAAACAGAGTCACCTAACTCGACCACTTTTTGAATATTAAAATTTCACGATCTCCCATTAACCTATTTATTCAGCAAATGCCAAGGTGACCTATCCAAATAACCTTCCCATTGAACTCCAATAAAGGCTCCAACCACACCAGACCCACCAAACTCTTTGTCACCTAAAGCGACGTTCGCACACCTACAAACCGAGATTTATAATACTCGAAACCACTCGACTATAGTCCGATAACGACCCTATACGATGCGAAACAATTATTAATATTACAATTGCACGGATGAAATCGAGCATGAATCCACGAAAGGATGGAAAGCCATTAATTTCAGAGGACAAGGTTAGTTTTTCGTCTGACTTATCCGTCGTTCGATCGTCCCACACTGGACACGTTGTCGATGCATGTGCTTCCGTGTGTCGACCTTGCCCTTCTTTGCCATCCCAGCGAAGCCTGCTCGGTACAGCTTGCAGCTTGCGGCGAAGTTCCTGACTCGTTCCGTGCTGGACGACGTTATAACACGTATAATGTCCACTTAGACACGGTCACGTTGCTTGGAAAGCAAGAAACAACGGGCCAGAGGAGTGAAGTAAATTCGTAATTACCAAGAGATATGGTGGCGCGCGAGAGTTTCCGGCCAGTTGCCACTTTAGTCCCGCTTTAGGGTAGCGACTCGGATGAATCTTGGATAATGCCGGATTAAAGTATAAGGAGACGACGAGGGAGAGACGCGATGAGGGAAAAGGCTCTTTTTATATACCAGTCTAGGTGAGGGGCTGTTTGTTTATAGGTCAAGGAAATGGAACTGTTTGAAGATATATATTGACACGCAGTAGCGTTTTTCCTTCCCAATGGCTTCATTATAGGAAGTATGCACGGGGACATAATCAATGCAATTTGTGACAAAGGTGATTCAATCGACTATCAATGCGAACTAATGCAAAAATAATTTCTTTCATCTTTTTACCAGGTAAATCCACTCGAGTTATTCAAATATTTTCAACAGTGCTTCTACATCACGGAAATATTAATTTCATCGAATTATAACATTGACCTGATATCAATATATTAATTTAATCGAACAAATCCTTCTATCAACATAAATAACTTATCTAACTCTTCAACGAAATAATTTAAAGCAACTTCGTATATTTTCCCATCATACTTCTTCCACGTTGTTCGATTCTGAATCCAAAGGAGAAGCACTCATTGCAAAGATAACAAAATGAATAGAACTACCAAACAAATCAAAAAAATCAAATTGAAACAACTTCATACATTTTCCCATCATACTTTTTCCACTGCTATACCAGATAGTACAATTCTGAATTCAAAGAAGAAGCATTCACTGCAATTGTTTGAACGATACAAAGATAACAAAATGAATAGTACCACCAAACAAATCAAATCGCTGAGAAGAACGACTCATCCGCCAACTCTAAATGCTACATTCCAACAGAACCTTACCTAACCTCAACTCATCAATCTATCCTCCCATCAAGAACAACGTAGAACATTCTACGAACATTCCTTCGCAATCCTTGCTCTTCCCTGCTTCCAGCGCTTCGAAAGCCCGAAGTAAAAAGGAAAGAAAATCAATCTCTTCCTCTACTTTCGTTCCCCGGCACCTGAAACTGCAAATCACAGTGCAGAGTCACCTGCACGTGAAACGACGCGCAGTTGTCATGCGTGACGGAAGCCCGCGAAAAAGCGAAAGAAACCAGGGGGCAAAGCACTTTCCTCGATTTACCGGAGGTCGTGAGCGGCCTGCGTATCCGACGAAGTCGGCCATCTGCTTTTTCCCGGGCGACGCTTCGTGCACTTTAAAATCAATCGAAAGCTACGAAGAGAGGCAGGCCGTTAATTCGAGCCTGTTTTGCACTTTTCCACTCGAACACGGACAGCTTCGAGCGCTTATCGTCCGAAAAGCGGTTCGGTGTACTTACTTATCGTGTGCTCTGTCGCACCCTGCCTCGAGATATCGACCTCGACAGATCAACTTGAATTGGAAATCCGCCGTAAGTTTTCGGACAATGGCGATGACTTGGTACATGGCGTCACTGAGATTCGTAGATTCTCGATTATTTTACGAAAAATTAATCAATTTGAACAATTCTGTAGGATTACTGCTAGATTAATCCTATGCTGGCAGAGATCTGCGCGTCTAATAAGCAACGACTCCTTTTTAATAACAAAACAGATTTATTTGAACTAAAATATAACACTATATCATAGAGACAGAACTTATGACTGGATTAGGTACTATATATAGATAGATGGGAAGCTAGCTAATAAAAGGAACGTAGAATTAGTTGGTTACAGTATAACTAGAGCAGCTTTTCTGACATAGTTATAAGGATATGGTATACGAATTTTCACGATTGACTGGAAAGTTCATATATTTGTTGGATTAATTCTAATGCTTGGAGGCTGTACTTCGGAGTTATCGATACAACCATTTTTGCTGCAGTAGTTACCATCATCGACTATGGAACACTAGGCAATGACGATAATTTAATAACCATTTGTGTTATCACGAGGTGTCACAAATTTGTCATTTGTGATATGATAATATCGTGATATAACTATTTACAATATAAGAATATAACTGTATAACTATTGTAGGATTAATGCTAGATTAATCCCATGCTGACAGAGATTCGCGCGTCTAATAAACAGCGACTCCTTTTTAATAACAAAACAGATTTATTTAAACTAAAATATTCCACTACGTTTCTCTCGACTCTAACTCTCAAACATTCTCTATTCATTACGTCTCGACTACACGCACTCTGCTTCGTTCATGCTCTTGTACCCTTATTTAAAGTCTAACTTAACTCTAACTTAAAGTCTAAATATTTTACCCTAAACGTCTAAGTCGGACCCGATACCACTCTTAATATTGTTTCCTTTGCTAGAATCCTTCCCAGCTCGCAATATCACAATTCTTTACTTCGTTCCTTTATATGTCCATTCACAGCTACTTATTTCCTTTATTGTTTTATTTTCCAGGTGACTCATCTTATTTGTATATGTAAAAATGGAGGTTTAGGATATTAAATGTGTAATTTATGTAATTAGGATTCGTCCTTTCTTCGGTGAAACTGAAACAGAATGCAGTTCACAGAAGGAAGTACACTATCGCAAACAAATTTTGGTGTTCTACCATCTCTTGTTACTATGATACATCTGAGTTGAGTACAACTAGCGCCACCGTGGCACCGTACTTACAGTAAACATCCTATACCTCGCTATATTATTTTCTAACCCTACTGATACTTTCTCCTTACCACATGCGTATACCATTTCCTCTTTAACCTCTTAGGCACGATGTGTCACTATAATGACTTTCGCGGATGTCGTCTTTCTAAGCGACACACCAATATAGTGGCGCACTCTAGTGGCTCAATCGTTCACCATTTGAATTAAATGGTCGTTTTCATGTGCCTTGTTTCACACTATTTTTGCCTTCACAACGTTCTATAACAGTGTGAACAATATACAAACAGAATGTATAGTCTATGTTGTTAATATGCCAGTGTCAGGTATGAATTGTTGCTTTTCATTTAAATAAATACACCATTTGCTCTTACTATATCAGATACTCTTTTTAACACGTCAATCCTTATAATTTTTTAAAACAGCATTGTCTTTACACGTTGCAGTGCTGTATCGTTTACGTGTAATTCGCGTTGAACTCTGCCATACAGAGAAACAGCCCCGTGTAAAATTCAGCCGTGCCTAAGAGGTTAAACACTTTTATTTAATTAATTATCTGCCAATTATTAAACATAAATAGATATAAACGTTGAAGAACTTTCGTATCCTCGCACGCAATGTACGACTTGCAAAATGAAAATATCCGATGGTTGCAGTGAAAGAATAATTAATGTTCATAGATTCGACGTCATTTATTCACCTCTTTCCTTCTCGCCAAGGCTTCTGCGTCATTCACCGTGCCAGTGATAAATATCACTCGTAAATTACGCGTGCTCGCATTCGCCTTACGTTCACGCGCGTTCGGAACGGAGTTGATTCGGGATAGAAGAATATTCATCTGGAGAACAGCGGATGTCGAACCTTCTGCAGATCGAGTAGTCGATGATCGGTGGAGCGTTGCGCAAACTTAACACGCTCGAGCGACGATCGCTGAGTAGGCTGAGGCATGCTGGAGCGGATCATCGATCCGATAATCATTGTTTTGTCAGCCGTAGCGGGACATTGTGCTCGGCAACATAGATCGTCCTCCAGAATAAAAGATTCTATTCCTCGAAGTGAGTATCACGACAGATGGAATACTCGAAGAAATAAAATTATTTCGAGGAAACTCGAAAACAATTCAAAAATCCCATACACTCTATACTTGCTTATTTTAGTATTATTATTATACTTGCTTATCTTTCACGGGACGTAATGTATATAGATATAGATATTGCTATAGATATAGCAAGGAAGTTGCTTCTAAATTACTGAAAAGACTATAAAAACGACCTATAATTAATGACACACGAAGTGCTTAATTACAACACACAGTCACAAAAATTTTCATCACATACTTCAACCGATTTATAATCCGCCGATTCCACGAAAAAAGAAAATGGAAAACGCGTATCACTTTCACTCGCTAATCTGTCCTTAATTTATACCTTTCGAGAGCACTCCTGTGCCATTACCACGAAATATCCGGACACATAAGACGAGTAGCGTCATTACTTAATTCGTTACGAACGGAACATGTAATTACAATCATTATCACGAGAAGTATGAAATGATCTAAAAAGTTCCTGCACGGCATAAAGCGCGAACATGATTTCCTCCGCGTCTCGCACAATCGATTAACCCGCCGAGTACATCGATCCCCTTCCAACCATGAACCAACAACCACGTAACAGTAACCGATCACCGGTCGTAAAATCCCTGGCTTACACACTGCTATCTACCACCGTGCACCATATTAACCGTACATTTAAACTGCTTGCACAAACTCGTAAAAGAACACCGCAACCTGGCAATTTTCCGAAACGATTTACAGCACGACACCCAGACACCTTCCACGGTTCCAGCAGAGTACGAACGGAAATCTCGTAATCGATTTTTCTCATCGTGTTTCCTCAGCCAGCCAGACAGGCCGACGTTGTGCCCAAACGCAACCGTGAAATCGAATTAATCGGTTAATCGGAGCCTATGGAGTTTCGAAATTTCGCGTGGCCATTATTAGTTTCATAATTTCGCGGACACGATCGTTTAATCGTCCATAATGGCCGGAATTTCGCGGAGTGTTAGAGAAAGTTGCCACGATCGGGTGGTTCTAGCCGGCAGAGTCGTGCTAACCACGCGCGTTTCACCGCTATACAGAGGTCTACTGCGATCAGAGTTCACGGTGGTTTATGGTGTTTGATCGGTACTGATCTATACCAGCGAAAGATCCTACTTCGAGAAATCGGAACGTCCGAGGTCTGACCGAATAACACGAAATCGTATCAGCGCTCTCGGGTATGGTCAAGCGAATTAGAATGTAAGTAGGCCCTGGGATCTGTTCCTTCATGAAAATCGTCCCCCTCTATCCTTCCACGGAGTTTTATAGCCCGGAGTGCTAGTAAATATGGCTAGAATGTCGTAATGTTACTGAAAACTGCTATTGGGACGTAGGAAGCGAATTATTGTGACACGTGAAATGTGCATGACATCTGTTTTCTGACGTAGTGCAAGATACACGGTTTACATCGAGGGTTATCTTTGGACACGTTGATTTCCGAGGTTTGGACATTTTTCGAGCCAAAAAGTTTGCAACGGTAATGGTAGGAAAGGGGTATTGATCATTGAGATTCACAGCCAAGAGAAATTTTCTCGGTGTCTTCTATTAAGGCAACGTAGTAAGATGATTTGGTACGATATTAACGCAGTGGGAAAAATATTTTACGCTTAACGTCGCGGTGTTATCAGAAGAATCATGATAGATACGACTACCTGAAGTTGTATAAAATTGAAGGACTCGGGGCACAAGTGGGTCAAGTCGAAAATTTAATACCGCCAAACGACATACTCCGTGAGGAATTAAGACCATAGACAACATTATGCGCAAGGTGATTTCTGAAAGTATGTCACACCCTAAATTAAGGGCGAACCCGATTCTGGTATCAATCGATCTTCACAGCCGATACTTCCCGGTTTTACCATGTTAAAATTAGCTGCTGCGCTTTAATATTTCACAGAATGCAGGCTCGAAGAAAGTCTCGTGGAAATCAAGGTCTGTAGAAAATAGGAAAAATAAAAACATGCGACTTTCATTTACTTTTAACGACGAAATAATTCCGGTTCTAATTGCACGCGTGTAAGCTGTAAAATGGTAACGAGAAATTTTTAGAAACATGCCGTGATTGATATTTCGCCATATTTTTCAAGCTTTCTTCGCACTCGCTCGTCGATCATAATATCTCAAAGTTCGCTATACTTGAATACATAATTGCTCGCAAATGGAATGAAAAGCCTTGACTAGTTCGGATGTTGAGTTTCCAATTTATGAGCCAGAGGTGGTAATTTCTTGGTATCGCAATTTCCTATCGAAATTCCCCACGGAAGAGCCGAACAATCAATTTTCTTCCAATCGTTTCACTGAGCGTCAACTATTATATACAGAAATTGTACTCTACTTGTCAATGATTTTTACGACGCTGCAATTGCTGCAACGCTCGTTTGGTATTCAGGATATGATCTATACAAAACGAACGAAATGTTCTGGCAAAAGTTCTAAACTGTTTCCCATTTCCATTTCGCGAAGCAAGTGTTAGATGAAGATACAGTTTTTGTTTAACTCGCTGTTCATTGATATTAAAATTAATTGCAGCCAGGAACTAAGCAGTCCCTGAAATAATTATCTTTTTGTATCATTTGATTGTTTTATCACATTTGCAAATATGTATGGATATTTATATTTATGTGTGTCAATTCTCGAATTAATTTAATATCCATTTGATTCCTGTTCTGATTTGACAAGTTACCTGGGTCGTTTTGATTATATTTATAAATAAGCAAGACTTTATTTATAACAGTTTGAAGTGAAATCCTTGAGTACATAAATTATTACTAAAATATGAGTAATTGAGATGTGGAATTGATTCATCTTTCCTAATTAATAAGTCAACGCAGTGTGGAATTAAATTTCTGATATATGAAGAACGAAGAGGAGAAATGTAAATAATTTTTTACAGCTAAATTCTAAGAAAAATTTATTTCATGGGACATTTCATTATCGAGGGAAACAGCCCTTGAAGATTTTATTAACCCCTGTATCCATCCTGGATAGATATATAAGCCGTTCACTGCACAAATGGATTAACTCCACTTTTTGAAGAATTTTAAATTTAAGTGTCAAAGCACTTGGCACAGTCATAACTTTTGATATTTAGAATAACTTTCCCTGATAATTAAGATTAACACCATTAAACGACAAAAATTCTTTGGCCACTGAATAATAAATAATTTATTTCAGAGGTTACTTTGATTAATTCCGTACTCTAATGTAAATCGTTGCAATAATGCAACTCAAATGCATTAGCAAGCCATGAATGATAATGGTGAATTTTTCAGTGCCGTCTTATCAGAATTTAAGCAAAATTTAGTAAAATTTAAATTTATTACTTTTTTCACTTGCCAAATCGATTAACTCTTCCAGTAACATAAAAATGGTAACATTACCAACGATTACCTTTTGGCTATTTTTTTTTATAAATTTTATATACCGTTAGATGAAAGTTACATTTGTATTTATGCATTCTACGATATTTATATTGATTTAAATTATAAAGGGAATTTTAAAAAACAATGTACATTATTTCATTGCATTTCTTCATTTCTTGTTTTATGGAGTTAATCAATTTGTACAGTAAACGACTCATATATAGTAATCGATAAAATTTCTATAATAATATATAATAATCGATAACTTATTCGAATCTAAAATATAAGACTTCTAAAATTAAATACCAAAGACACGAAGCCACGAAAAAAGAAATCAGGAATATAATATTACAGGAATAATAATTATTGAACAATTTTAAATTTAGATAGCTTAAGTCCAATAGAAAAGGCCGATTTTTAATTCAAATTTTCTATTCAAATTTAAAAATCACTCCCTTAAGTTATCACTAAACACTGCGAATCAAATCTCAGCAACACAATTCCTCCTTACGCTTAACCCCACGCGACAGGTTTCGACGTTGCACGAGAATTAGCAGGAGCCTAACTAGCATGTAACACGAGGGTTACCAATACACGAAGACCGTTCATTTATCCGCCACCTAGTCGCAATTTCCATGGCTGAGAAAATGCAGCGCGTACACGTGGCCTTTCACGAGGAATGCGTCCGCTAAAGCAGCTCCGAGGAACTGGTTACGCGTTGCAATTAAATCGCTGGCTAGTTCCGTTGGTTTTCAAACGTTGCACGACTCCGGAACGACCATAGGGTCGTTAGTGATTCGATTATGCAATTAACGAGACGAACGAAAAATCCTTGGAACGCTTGAGGACGCTTGGGGTGCAGCACCGCGGCGGCCATGGTGTGTCAAATCAGCTGGGAATGAAGTTGCGATTGTTCACGGTCGATGGTAATTTTTCGCGAATCATTCGGTGTGTTTCGCCTTTACGTAACGATACCTCGCGATTCAGTCCAAGTCGTTATATAATTTTCGGTGCACGCTGTGGATATTGCGGAAAACGGGAGTCTGAAATTGAGAACAGGTGACCGTTTCGCGAACGACAGTGTGATTGATGAGATGCCGCTGATGTTATAAATGTAAATGGCACTTTTGACTGATGGTGAGAGGCTCTGTTTGAACGCCGGTGATTTTTGGCTCACGTTCGCTGCGATGGCGTCATTGTGCAATCATTCGGTATCAATTTAACCCTCTGTAATGCCGGGTAATTTGAAAGCTGCGTGCTCGTGTGTCTGTAGTTTTAAAATTGTATTCCAGTTGCTTGTCACCGCATTACCGTGTTTTATTGGTGTACCATTACATTTTCAACATAGGATCTCTTTATGAAGGTTATTAGTCTGTGGGTCTTAGATTCGCGCGTATACTGCTGATCAAATTTCCATTACCAATGTTAACCCTTTGGTCTACACCCACGTGTGAAGCTCGTGGTCAGATATTCGAGCCAAAGCTGATTATCACGAGTCTGGCCCGTGACGCATCGGTCGGGTCGAAACTGGCTATCACGGGCCTGGCACGTGGTACATCGGTTGAGTCGAAACTGGCTATCACGGGCCTGGCACGTGATGCGTCGCCCGAGCCAAATGTAAACACCACGTGTCAGGCTCATGGCTTGTTGATGTGACCATGTAGTTCGTGTGCGATTGGTACAACCTAAGACAGATTTGCCGAGCTATGGAACGGCTCGAAGGCTCGGTAGTTCTGTTTACGTTTTGGGACCGCGCTGTTGAATCTTAAACCGTAGAGAAAGGGGTTAAATACGCAAATACACGTATTGTAAGTATGTTATAGGTAAATTTTAAGTATAAATTGATTTTGGTATCGTAAAATTGTGAACACGTGTGTTATGTGCATTATTACTCGACTTTTTCAGCTGTTACTATTTTTAATTTGTATCTAGTATACCGTGAAAGTATTCGCAATAAACACATTGCGACGCTGAATAATTTCGAATGTTTTGATTATAGAGAATAACATTTTTTAAAAGAAACGAGAATTTGTTTAAAGTAAAGGGACTTTCGGTAATTTCTGTAATACGAGAATTGGTGAAACTTAAATCGCATATTCATAGCGATTTTGTAACCGTTGTTTGCTACTGTGTGTAAGCTGAAACGCGGAAAAGGAGATACATATCGAAATAATTTTTCGTTTAGATATGGCCGATAGTAATTGCAGGTAACGCAGAGTACATTGTGAAATTTTGCTTAAAAGAAAATTAATTTCAGGTGAGAATAAATTTAGAACAGGGCCTGATGTGTATTTGTCAAGAAATAAAACTCGCGAATTACCGGTTATTTTCCAGTTATTGAACAATGTAGCTGCACCGATTTTGTGAAAGCTTCTAATCCCTTCAGATTATTAATCTTGATAATCGGGCCGAGATAAGTTTTACGCCGGTTGCATTTCAGCTTCCTTAAAAGGGTTACGTAATTCGGTTGCATTCTATTAAAAAAACATTAATTTTTCCATGGAATAATCGTAGAATGCTCACTTTCGCTTCAAATGCTCTTTCTCTTCCTGTTTGTCGTGGATTATTACTAGTAATATCGCATGAAACGATTGATCGACACATTTTCCAGCCTTTCTCTTAGTTAAGCAATTAATGAAAAATCTGGTTTTGAATTTTTCCACCTAACCATTCTATGCTATGGGGACTACAATTAGCTGTGCTTCGATATTTTTATAATCGTGTAATCGTGTGTTAAAATAGAGGCTTGGAGTTTCAAAATGAGCAAAAGCTAATCATCATACCAGGTTTCTTTACAAAGTTACAGCAGTTCGGAAATTGACAATTTTCGACGAATATTTTCTAAATAGGTATTATTGTCATCGGGCCAATAGATTCTGAGAAAATGTAAAAGAAGGAATTGATTTTTTTAAACCGGATTATAGGAATAGCCCTTTAACAATATAATTTGTAGTGACTAACGTTCATATCTTCATCACTAGATGGAAAATGGAGGTTCGAGGTTTCTCGCAAGTCCTCGGTGAATCCTCGACTCACATAAATACACTGGTATTTATATCATATCCTACCTAAGTATACCACGTTTAAAGCAGGGCCTGCTAAAAAGACTTACTGACGAGTGCAGTAGCAGGCCTAGGACGAAATATGTCCCTTCCTTGTGTTCTTCTACCCTACTACCTATTATAGTAAAAAGACAGCCATTAGGATACCAAACCGAAGGGCAGCACCATAGGAACCACAAGATGATCATAAAGACTACCGTGAAGGGGGACCACAAATTTCTTAATTATATTATTTAATATAGGCCCAGGATGAAACGTATCCCTTTCTTGTGTCCTTCTACATTTTTCTTTGAAAAATCGGTTTAGTTCATGAAATTCTCTTAGAACTCGGTTGAGATGCCTTCGATTTGGGTTAGGTTAGGTTGACAAAACCTTGAAAAATCGGTTCCTCTTTGACCTCGGTAAGGATACTCTCGGTTTGAATTAGAATAGGTTGGCGAATTTTTGAAAAATTCGTTTAGTTCATGAAATTCTCTTAGAACTCGGTTGAGATGCCTTCGATTTGGGTTAGGTTAGGATGACAAAACTTTAAAAAGTCGGTTCCCCTTTGATCTCAGTAAAGATACTTTGGGTTTGGCTTAGGTTAGGTTGGCGAATTTTTGAAAAATTGGTTTAGTTCGTGAAATTCTCTTAGAACTCGGTTGAGATGCCTTCGATTTGGGTTAGGTTAGGTTGACAAAACTTTAAAAAATCGGTTCCCCTTTGATCTCAGTAAAGATACTTTGGGTTTGACTTAGGTTAGGTTGGCGAATTTTTGAAAAATTGGTTATGTTCGTGAAATTCTCTTAGAACTCGGTTGAGATGCCTTCGATTTGGGTTAGGTTAGGTTGGCAAAACTTTGAAAAATCGGTTTAATTCGACAAATTCTCTTGGACCTTGGTTGAGATACCCTCGGTTCATATAGGCACTCTGCGCGACGGCTGGAAGTGTTGCGCGCGCAGCGGTGTTACGCGCGATTTTCGTAACGCGTATGGTCGATCCTCGAGCGGATAATCGCCACGAATTCCGGTGTTTCTCGTGGATAGGAAGTAATGGTACCGGCCAACAAGTATTGCAACGTTTCTCTGCGGCTAAGGCACCGGGCCGTGCGACGGGTCAGCGTTAACACAGGTTCCATGGTACCGTTTAATCTGTTTATTCGGCGCGCCAGTTTATCCTGACGGGGCCCACATTTTAAAGCACGATGTCAGGGAACGCGCCGTGTATGCTCTTACACGTGTCCCGTGATATATACGCGAGTGATTTGATCGCGAGTAACGATGTTAGATTAATATTGATTACGAGAGATGGAAATATGTGGACAATTAAGGGCTCGGTTCTACGCGGGCAAGAACGCGCGAAATTTGATTGATGAACCGCGTTTCGAAAATATATTACGCCTGTGTTGTACTGAGAAACATCGAGATGGTACTGCAAATAGTAGGAATGATATTTTATCTTTCGTTTTCCTTCTAAAAGTACGTAAAATAATTGTATTCCTACAGAAAGTTCCAAAATTCATGACAATTTTGCTTTATATAATTAAAGCAATTTTGGTGAAATTTTTATTGTACTGATGTTGGTACATAAATCGATTATGCATTTCTTATGGTTCACTTTCGTTTTAATAATTAATTCTATAACAATAGTAGTAATGATTATAACATAATCATGTATAATAATTATTTTATAATAATAATATTTTTAAGTACAATACCTTCAGTGGTTATAAGACAGAACAGGAAGAAATATTTAAAATAAAAATCAGAAATTAAAGTCAGAAATATTGGAGTATATGTAGTCCTCATTCGTGACAATTCGTACTAATGACAAAATAAATTTATGCGTACTGTAATCACAAGTGTCAATCATCTATTACAAACAATATCAACAGCAAAAGAATCGCGTGTAATCCCTCGCGATTTTACTCGAGATTGTACGGTTTCCTCAAAGGGAACGCATCAGTTACTTCCTGTGGCGTGAAACGTACTTAAAGTATTTCGTAATACACATCACCTACAGTTAGAACAGCACGAGAATTGCACACGAGGAAACTCGTGACCTCTCTGTTAAGTCTCAGCTCAACCTCAGGACTTGACACCATGCATAATACCCATTTGAATAAACATTCTCGCCATATCCGGTGATCTATGAAATCTTTCAGATGTTAAATAGAATTTAAATGTCAGTAGTGTAAATGTCATTACAGTTCTGCTATTCTTTACCTAATTTCATTCCAGAAAAATGCCCTCCAATGTTCAAATTAGGCATCATACAAACTTTATAGTATTTAAAATAGTTGCAATTATATATCGATGCTTACTTTTAATTATAAAATTAATTAATTGGTTCAGTTGTTAGTCTTGTACCATTTGTTTCTAGATACAAGAACGAATTTAACATAATCGATTATGGCAATCCAGGTCGGAAAATGGGAGAAGGAATAGAAGATGGAAAATCGAAGAGCAGAAATTGATCCTTCTGCATTTGCGCGCAGGATAATTAGAGTGAAATGACGCGATTACGTTCTGTTAATCGACGCCAAAGGAAGCGAATTGGTCGATAGATCCTGTCGATCGACCGCGTGCCTGCTGCCGCATTCGATTAGCTTTCGTTTCTTTCGCAAGGCTACGGAAGTGTTCTCACGATTTTCCCGCGATTTACGTTTCACGAGCGCTATACGGAGGTAATGACTCGACATGCATAGAAATTCTTCCTACTAGAGCCATAAAGATGTAATTTAAATAATTGGGAACGAAAATAAGGCGGGATTGTTAAATTAAAATATTGGAGATCGTTTATTAACCCTGATAAATGAAAATAATTATTTTCTCTGCTGAGATAGTGTATTGAAACATATACTATTTTAATATAAATGAATTAAAGCAAATTGAATTAATTAAATGAATAATTTATATAAAAAGATATAATAAATATATAAAAATATATAATTCTTTCATGTTATTTAACATGTTAGATGTACCATAAATATTGTGGTAAAAATATTTCGTGGTATATAAACTAATATAAATCAATAAAATATCGTATACTAATTTATAATTTTAAATGATATATGCAAATAAATAATTTCGGTAATTCAACTACAAACGAACGAACACCTAAACTTATACTATACTACTCCATACTGCAAGAAGCTTATAAATCAATTTCTAATTGCATACAAATTTTTATTTATTCGCTATATACTAAATAGGCTATATATCTAACAAATAAACTGAACCAAATCAGAACAAATCAACTGAAATACTCGACAAGAAACGAACTAAGATCATCAAACCTGCTACTCATAGCCGGAAATGACACTCAGGACGACACTTTCACGAAAATTAAAGCAAAATAATTAAATTAATAAAATTAATAATTTATATGAAAATATATAAGAAACTATTAAAAAATATAATAAATATATAAAAGTGTATAATTCTTTTATGATGTTTAATATATTACATGTACCATAAATTTTGTGGTAAAAATATTTCGTGGTATATAAATTAATATAAATCAATAAAATATCGTGTACTAATTTATAATTTTAAATGATACATGCCAATAAATAATTTCTGTAATTCAACTACAAATAAACGAACACCTAAAACTATACTATACTATACTATACTATACCATACTGTAAGAAGCTTATAAATCAATCTCAAATTGCATAAAAATTTGATCTATTCGCTATATACTGAATGGACTATGTATGTAATAAATCAACTAACCCAAACAAAAACAAATCAACTGAAATACTCGAGAAGAAACGAACTAAGATCTTCAAACCTGCTACTCATAGTCAGAAATGACACTGTGGACGACACTTTCACGAAAATTGATTCCACCTAAAGTAAACCGTTCAGCTATTCGAAGAAGCATGAGCATGGACAAACCACAGCCTCGTTCAGCCCAAATGACCCGAGGAAAAAATTTCCTAGAGACTATTCGAGAGATCGTCAACACACCCATCATCCTCTCTAGCAGTAAGACGTGAGCTCACGAGCAGTTCGATTTGAAATTCAACCGGCGCCTGCACGCTCGATCGCACGCGGAATAAATATCCCTGTGGCCGTTCCGTTGCCCCTTTTTTCGTTGTTAATCATGGTTCACAGGCCACGGATAGCCTGGTAACCCGCTTTTCGTGTCTCAGGCGTCGCCTAGTGGTCGAACCCGAGACCATTCGCGAGCCATTCCACGACCCGATCGGAATTTCTCCGAGCGATTAGAAAAGAATAGAAGGAAGACGATTTAGGATCGTTCACGTACCGACAGGAAGCGTCCTCCGCGCGATCGTCCCGGTCACATGGCCGCGGTAATAGCTTCCCCACGGCTGGATCCCGCGGTGTCAAGGTCGGCCGGCGTGGATCACGCGCGATCCACGGGTTGAACGCACTCGATCCCTCTTCTCCGGCTGCCGAAGCACGAGCTACCTGCCGAGTCGACGGCCAGACGAGCACTGGACCGGGTGTATTTACCTGTGCTCACCTGGCCGGCGTGAATCCGCTGCACAAGGCAGATGAGATGACCTGTTCCTTCCGGGTTCCTCGAGATCGCCGCGGCTCCTCTTCTTTTGTCCATCGTGGTTGTTGTAGCACGATTTTTGTGGTGAGTTACAATAGTGGTATTTGGGTTTTTGATATTCAATGGTTGGTACATTTTGCCGCGCGAATTTTGAAATTTGTGGCCACGGGAATGTGGTTTATAGTGGTGACATGGAAATATATGTTGATTCCTTCTTTCGATTTCCAAGGATTGATACCTTTTTATGGTATGTTCTTTGACATTTTTGGTCATGCAAATATGTTTTATAATAATGTCATTGAATGATACGTAGATTGTACTTTTCGATTTCTAACGATTGGTATTTCATTCAGACACTAGTTCGAAATTTGTGGCAACGAGAATATGTTTATAGTAATATCACAAATATATAAATGTACATTACATCCATCTTTCGATTTCTATCACTTGGTAATTATTATGACACAAATTTTGAAATTTGTGACCACAGGAATGTGTTTTATAATAGTGTCATTGAAATATATGTAGATTAAACCTTTCGATTTATAAAGATTGGTGTTTCATTGTGACACTAGTTCGAAATTTGTGGCAACGAGAGTATGTTTATAGTGATGTCATAAATATATATATAATATCCATTTTCGATTTCTATCGATTGGTAATTATTATGACTCAAATTTTGAAATTTGTGACCACAGGAATGTGTTTTATAGTAGTGTCGCTGTAATATAATATTTGTTGATCGACTTTTCGATTTCTAAAGATTGGTATTTCTTTGTGACACTAATTTTGAAATTTGTGGCAACGAGAATATGTTTATAGTGATGTCACAAATATATATATATATTATCCATTTTCGATTTCTATCGATTGGTAATTATTATGACACAAATTTTGAAATTTGTGACCACAGGAATGTGTTTTATAATAGTGTCATTGAAATATATGTAGATTAAATCTTTCGATTTCTAAAGATTAGTATTTCATTGTGACACTAGCTTGAAATTTGTGGCAACGAGAATATGTTTAGAGTAATGTCACAAATATATAAATGTATATTATACCCATCTTTCAATTTCTATCAGTTGGTAATTATTATGACACAAATTTTGAAATTTGTGACCAAAGGAATGTGTTTTATAGTAGTGTCGCTGTAATATAATATATGTAGATCGACTTTTCGATTTCTAAAGATTGGTATTTCTTTGTGACACTAATTTTGAAATTTGTGGCAACAAGAATGTGTGCATAGTGATGTCACAGATATATATATGACATCCACACTTCGATTTTAATCGATTAGTAGTTATTACGACGCAAATTATGAAATTTCTGGCCACAGGAATGAGTTTTATAGTAGTGTCACGGAAATATATGTAGCTTCCTTCTTTCGATTTCTAAAGGTTGGTATTTCTTTGTGATACGAATTCTGTAATTCGAAGCCACGAAAATGTGCTCTATAGTTGTGTCACAGAAATATATATATATAACATCCAGCTTTCCTTTTCTATTAATTGGCACTTACTATGACACGAATTTTGCAATTTGTGGTCACGAAAATGGGTTCTATAGTGGTGTCACACTAGTGCGTATATTTTTCACTTTTCTATTTCTAACGATTAATACCCTTTTATGACACGAACTTTGAAAATATTAGGCATGAGTATGAGTGGTATAGTGAGTTATGAAAATATACGAAGCTTCCGATCTTCGGTTTCTAACGATTGGTATCTTCTTATAGCACGAAATTATAAATTTGTGGTTATGAGAATGTATGCTATTATGTGAATTATGGAAGTATATGGAGCTTTCAATTTCCGATTTCTGACGACTGGTATATTTTTATGACTTCCAATGAAATAATTTATGATTATGGTGAGTCGCAGAATTTTTCTCGATTATAATGTACGTTATATGAGTTGTACATAAGTAAAATTGATTAATTCCTCTTTCTAAATTTTTGAAAATTTGAATAAGTGCGAAGACACTTGATTCATATTTAACTTCTCATATTTAATATACAGTGTTATTTTTAAACTTTCGTGAGGTTGGAATTTGTTTGCAATGTAATAGTTGGAATATCTTTGCAATGTTAACTCTGAGATAACTCATTTAAATATTGCTATGACATTATTTTAATAACTTGATTCTATCGTATGTTACAGCATGTAACTAAATAATCGATTAAACATTTGGTATCATATTAAATTGCCATTTTGCGATTAAATTGGTACCGATTGGGAAATGAATTAACAAACTATTAATAGAAGAAGTTTTGAACCTAGTATTGTCAAGCAATTGCAATCATTTAAAATCAATAATTAAAAAAATTTAATTACTTTCACGATCCACTAAATGTTCTACTAATGTCAATTATTAATTATGAACATGAAATGGCTATTGTGAGAAAATTCCTGAATGTATACAATTTTAACACTCACAGACAATTTTTTCTTTTAGACACCAGAAGACGGTTCTCCTGAGCATCACAAATATATCCATAAATAAGTTGACATAGAAGAAATTTCTTATACGTATGTTAAACGTTGCGAAGATTTATGGCAGAAATATTAGAATATAGGCATTACTTGATGCACATTCTCCTGTTTCAGGTTAAATTAATATAAGTAAAATTGATTAATTCCTCTTTCTAAATTTTTGAAAATTTGAATAAGTGCGAAGACACTTGATTCATATTTAACTTCTCATATTTAATATACAGTGTTATTTTTAAACTTTCGTGAGGTTGGAATTTGTTTGCAATGTAATAGTTGGAATATCTTTGCAATGTTAACTCTGAGATAACTCATTTAAATATTGCTATGACATTATTTTAATAACTTGATTCTATCGTATGTTACAGCATGTAACTAAATAATCGATTAAACATTTGGTATCATATTAAATTGCCATTTTGCGATTAAATTGGTACCGATTGGGAAATGAATTAACAAACTATTAATAGAAGAAGTTTTGAACCTAGTATTGTCAAGCAATTGCAATCATTTAAAATCAATAATTAAAAAAATTTAATTACTTTCACGATCCACTAAATGTTCTACTAATGTCAATTATTAATTATGAACATGAAATGGCTATTGTGAGAAAATTCCTGAATGTATACAATTTTAACACTCACAGACAATTTTTTCTTTTAGACACCAGAAGACGGTTCTCCTGAGCATCACAAATATATCCATAAATAAGTTGACATAGAAGAAATTTCTTATACGTATGTTAAACGTTGCGAAGATTTATGGCAGAAATATTAGAATATAGGCATTACTTGATGCACATTCTCCTGTTTCAGGTTAAATTAAAGAAAAGTGTTAGAAAAATAAAAACACGAATCAGTAAATCAGAGGAATTTAGAAATAGAAATTAGTCCAACATAGCTCGAAGAAATACAAAACAGGTAATTTTTCACTAGACAACTGACCAAGAGAAAGACAGAACATCTAATTACAAATAATATTTTAAAAGACATAATTAAAAATAATCAAAGAAAAACAGAACGAGAAATAACGTTTAAAATGAAAGAAAGTCATTCCTCGACTACTAGCTTCGACAATTTGAATCGGTTTGGAAAAACAAAGGAAAAGAAAAAAAGCATATGGGAGCTTACAAGGAGAGTACAAGCCCATCAAATCATCGATTAGGTTGAAACGTAGCATGTTTCTAGATTTAGACATCCAGTTCAACCGTCAAATCTATCGAACTAAAACGAAAGCACATAAAAAAAGCCGAAATTTAGAAAATATACACTATAAAATGCAACTACACAGCACAAACTACCAAACACATACACTTTCGGTACAATATTTCGAAAAAAACGCAAGAATCGGAAAAAACACTGACAAGGTTACAGAAGATAGTATTCTATCTGACTAAATTGAAGAATTCTTATCAGCAGTCCCTATTTCGACAAGATAAAAGACGACGCGAAACTACGCAGAGTCCTGTCAAACCCACTTCCACGTTCGGCATTATTTCGCGAAAACGCGCACTCAAAACCGAAAAAAAGTTATTGATTCTGATAGCCAATAGATC
>NW_016907921.1:0-1120 GCF_001483705.2 Eufriesea mexicana | reverse complement strand
GACAGGGCGGCTTTGACTTTTGTGCTAGACGCTCCTCTCTGGACAATTTCTGCGCTCTACTGTCATCTAGTATGTTCCGCTTGGCTCTGGGTGGCTAGGAATTGTTGCCGCGGTACGTTATGTTGAGTTAGGCTACATATGGTTAGTTTAGGTTAGTTCAGGTAAGAATCGGATACCTTTGACTTTTGTGCTATTCGCTGCTATTCGGGGCCTTCCTGCTCTATCCTGTGCTCCAGTATGTTCTGCTTTGCTCTGGGTCGGCCAGCAGTAGCGTCCTCGTCCCGTTAGCTTTACTTCGGCTACGTTCATTTTTGTCAGGTTTGGTTTTGTTGGGACATTGTAGCTTTGACTTTTGTGCTATTCACTGCTATGCAATGGACTTCTGCGCTCTATTCTCCTGCTATATGTTCTGCTCGGCTCTGTGGAGGACGGCAGCAGTTGTTTCGACACATTAGGATGTATTAGGTCACGCTTGGTTATGTCACGATCGGCTAGGGTTGGATATGGTAGCTAGCCTTTTCGATTATACACGGCGATTCTATGGATTCCTGCGTTGTACGCTCCTCTAATGTGTTCTCTTGGATCTGGGAACGGCAGCAGTGGATGTCTCGACACGTAAGCTTGAGTTAGGTTACGTTTAGTTACGATACGCTTGGTTGGGTTAGGCTAGGATACCTTCGACTTTCGTGCTATACACAGTTATTCGGCGGATTTGGGCGCCCTTCCGTGCTTTAACATATTCTGATTGTCCCTATAGATGTCAGCAGTAATTGACTCGGCACGTTGGGCTGAGTTATGCTACGTTTGGTTGTGTGAAGATTGGTATCGTTGGGATACGATATCCTTGACTTTCGTCCAGTACACTGCGATTCGATGGATTCCTGTGTTCTACTGTGCTCTAATATGTCCTGCTTGGCTCCGCGGAGGCTAGCAATAGTGGTCAAGGCACCTTAGGTTGGGTCAGGTAAGGTTATTATGGCTTTGACTCTTGTGATATACACTACTATTCGTCGGATTTCTGTGCTCTACTGTGCTCTAATATGTTCTGCTTGGCACCGGGGTGACCAGAAATAGTGGTCTCGGCTCGTTAGGCTTAAATAGTCCACGTTTGGTTAGGTTA
>NW_016907920.1:0-1350 GCF_001483705.2 Eufriesea mexicana | reverse complement strand
AGGCATCAATAGCGGTCTCGGCACGTTAAGCTTTGTCAGGCTATGTTTGGCTATGCTCCGTTTGTTTGGGTTAGGTATGGGTAGCTTAGACTTTTCTGATATACACTGCGGTTTTATGGATTTCTACTCACCACTATTGTGCTCCGCTAGACTCTGGGCATGTCAGAAGTAGTGGTCGCGGTACGTTACGTTGTGCTAGTTTACGTTTGGCTATGTTACGTTTGGCTTAGTTAGGAGAGGATAGCTATGGCTCTAGCGTTATTGTCTGGTATTAGTGGGATTTCTGCGCCATACAGTGCTCTAATATTTGCAGCTTGGCTCCGGCATTACCAAAAATAGTAGTCTGGTCGCGTTATGATGTGTCAGGTTACGTTCAGGTAGGTTGGGCCAGGCTAAGCTTAGTCAGGGTAGCTTTAACTCTTGTGCCGTACACTGCTATTCGGTGGATATCTGCGCTCTACTGCGCTCCAGTAGGTCTTGCTTGACTCTGGGGAGGCCAGCAATTGCGTTCGCGGTACGTTCTGTTGAGTTGAGCTATGCATGGTTATGTTACGGTTGGTTACGTCAGGAGAGGCTGGCTTTGACTTTTGTGCTATAGTCCGATATTGGGTGGATTTATTCACCCTACCGTGCTCTAATGTATTCAGCTTGGCCCTGGTATGGCCAGCGATTGTAGCCTCTGCACGTTAAATTGTGGCAAGTTTCGTTCTGTTCTGTTGGGTCAGGATATGTTTGGTCAGGATAGCCTTAACTTTTGTGCTGTACACTTCTAGTCGTTGTACTTTTGCGCTCTCTGCTCCCTAGAATGTCCCGCTCTTCTCTGTGTAGGCCAGTAATAGTGGTCGCGGCACGTCAGTGTACGTGAAGGTACGTTCGGGTATGTTACGATACCCTAGGTTAGTAGGGTATATCTATGTCTTTAGTGCTATAGTCTGCTGTTAGGTGGATTTCAGCGCCCTACTGTGCTCTAATGTATTCAGCCACCTGTGGGTAGGGCAGCAATAGTGGCCACTGCAAGTCAGGTTGAGTTAGGCTATGTTTGGTTATGCTCTGTTGATCTGGCTTATGCTTGTTTAGCATTTTTTCTGATACTCTCTGCGATTATACGTGTTTTTGCGTTCTACATTCCACTAATGTGCTCTTATTGGCTCTGTAGCGGACAGCAAAAGCGGTCAGAGCATGTTTGTTTGAGTTACGTTACGTCTGCTTATTTTACGGCTGGCTTGGTTACGAGATGATAGCATTTACTTTAGTGCTATAGTTTGCTATTAGGTCGACTTCTCCGCCCAGTAGTGCTCTAATGTTTCCAGCAAGGCTCTCTGAAGGACAACGATACTGGTCTCGGCACGT
>NW_016907919.1:0-1517 GCF_001483705.2 Eufriesea mexicana | reverse complement strand
ATAATTTTATAATAAATATATAGTTGTTATACTACAAACTCACAATAAAAACAATTATTTATTTAATTACAAAAAATTATCAAACACAAATATTAAGTATAAATCTAATTCATTTCACGCAATCACATGCTCACACCTGTTTTCACTATTACGACTCAATTACAACTGACCTATGCCCAATCTCTCTGGTTTGTTCTTTCTACTTTCATACATTGCATGAACATGCACAATTCACACAACACTTCGACTATTACACGCATACTCATTTATCATAATAACCTGAGTCCATTAGATATTAGCATCCCATGCATATTTGTCCCACTCATATCAATGCATATATATTCAATATTTATGTTAACCATTACCATGATTTTGAGGTCAAATTCCATTATTTTTTAAACTTCCTTTTTTTATGACTTAATGTAAATAAATTTTGTCTTTTACTGAATTTATATAACCTTGAATAAAGCTTACTAAAAGTACCTTCATTTTTTGTTTATATTCATAACCTACCAATTGCTTCATGAAGCACAAGAATGTCAGTATCTGGGTTTTACTTCGAACTAATGTAGTGCTGTGTAGTAAATGTACATATATGTAAATATGTATAAATATATTTAGTATATGTAGTATATGTAGTGAATACAAATATCGAAACAAGGAAGCCACGAGCTTAATTATGGGGATAACGAATATGGGGTTGTGTCGTGTTCCTTTGAAAAAAGGACCTAAAAGTTACAGGTTTGAGATATAAAAATATATTAGTACTACTACGGCGTGTTTTGCCTATGCGTATATACATTTACATATTACGTATGCAGACGCAGCAACCTGCTAGCTCTTTCTGTCGTCCGTGATGGAAGTAGTGAAATAAGGGTGAGGATGTGTTAATGAAATATCAGTGTGGGATCTCGAGAGACCCCGTCACCGTTCCTCGAAGGACCATGCTCCGAGGGTTAATCTCTGAATCTATATTCAACGCTGAACCAACGAAAAATCGTATCAATCATCCGACTAATTGAAGGTAAATATGGCTAGATTAGTATCTCGGTCGCCGCCAGATGGCAGTCCATGCAAACCGCATTCAAAATGGTCGCCGAAAATCGAGCGGTGCTTCTTAAACATGAAAACTGATCCAGAAAACAATAGGCAAGCTGCAAACATAATCAGACTACGAGTATCGAGCGAAGTAACGGCAAAACGAATATAGTCGATTTTCTTATAACGCGATTTGCATATGAGCCGTTTGCTGCACAAATCGATTAACACCACTTTTTGAAAAATCTTAAATTTAAGTGTCAAAGCACTTGGCATAGTCACAACTTTTTATATTTATAATAACTTTCCCTGATAATTAAGATTAACACCATTAAACGACAAAAACTTGTTGGCCACTGAATAATAAATAATTTATTTCAGAGGTCACTTTGATTAACTCCGTACTCTAACGTAAATCGTTGCAATAATGCGACTCAAATGCACTAGCAAGCCATGAATGATAACGGTGAATTTTTTAG
>NW_016907918.1:347498-353486 GCF_001483705.2 Eufriesea mexicana | reverse complement strand
CAGAAATCTGACGGATATTTTTGGAATCCCAGTTTGGAAATTGATCAGGTGTATGTATATATGGTAATTCATTTTCATTATTTCGTTTGAAGACACGCAACAATTGATTTCGTAACCGCTAGTGTGTAATTCGCTATTTACACTTATGTATCCGCGAAACCTGGCCAATTTTCGTATTACTCGAGTATAATTTCGAATATTCCCGTAAAGGATCCTCGTTTGGTTGCTCGAAACGAGTCCGTCAGAGTGTTAGATAGCTATCGAAGTCGTTTCTACGACTCGCAAGCGTGACGAATCGTATTAACGCGTGTCTACGACCGCCGGTCTTTATCTCTGGTAATATTTCTGGCTTCAAGAAGCACGCATTACTGGGTCAAGTAAACGCGTTATCTCACACCACCAGGTGCCACTCGGTGCACCGCGTTGGCATTTAAATTCATTCGTGTATCGCACTTGGCACATGGAGACGTCCGTCGTCGAAATTTCGCGGGGGACGTTGAAGTCGGGAAGTAAAGTGGTTCGTATTGGATAAGAGAGTAACGTAGGGCTATTGAGTTTAGAAAATGGCGTATTTATTTTTTAGATGACGAGGTACGATGATTGATAGATGCGAAAGCAAGCGGTGACAGAAGATTACTATGAAGACGATAATAAATTTTTGTTGATCGATAATGGTGGCTTTTTGCTTTTCACACAGTCCGAATTATTATTGCTTGTATTCCTATGATAATCTCTGATGGTAAAATTATGTTTGTTAGATTTTAATTGACAGCGTTAGGATTATTTGGCTTCTCGTGGTTCTCGCGTGACCTATGGGCACACGTGGTTAATATGGATCGATGCGTTTGGGAAAATGGTCAGGGTATAGTATTTATTAAGGTATAGGGTATTTATTTGCAAGCCTCTTTTGTCGAAGAAAATTTTTCACGATTTTCTTTTGAGGAAGAAAATTATTCGAGGACCTTCTTGTTGACGAAGGCAATATTTCGCGATTTCTTTTTGGCAAAGAATATTCTTCGCGACTTCCATTTGTCGAAGATCATTTGTTGCGACATTCTTTGAACAAAGATAATTATCCCTCAACTTCTTTTTGCCGATGATAATTTTTCGCGATTTTTTTTGGCGAAGAAAATTATTCCAGGATCATCTTTTTGCGATTTCTTTTTGTCGAAGATAATTCTTCGCGATTTCCTTTTGCTGAAGATAATTTTTTGCTATATTCTTCGAACGAAGTTAATTATTCCACGACCTCTTTTTGCCGAAGATAATTTTCCGGGTATTTCTTTTCGTAATACATAACTCCCCACGATTTCCTTTTGCCAAAGATAATTTTTCCTAACTTCCTTCCCTTCAAAAATTATTTTTCACGTATTTCTTATCGTCGAAAATAATTTTTCGTGACTTCTTTTCACCAAAAGAAATTATTCACCACATCTTTTTGCACAAGATAATTTTTCACAACTTCTTAACCCCCTCCCCCTTCCCTCTCTGTAAAAAAAATTATTCGCCACTTATTTCCCGTAAAGAAAATTTTTCGCGATTTAAACTCGTCCAGAAAAATTTTTCGCGACCCGAATTAGCCGATGAAAATTTTTCGCGACCCCGATCACTGTCTTCTGCCTGACCCCCGTTAATCGGATCGTGTAATGTCTCCATCCGCGACGTTGACCCGAGTAAAACTCGCGTGGACCAATAGACGGCGGAGACAACTGTAAATACCGGGATGCCACGGTCCTCTAGCGATCGCACCTCGAGCGGTGTCACGTACCGCTTTGCATTCGTCGTGGCCGTTTTCCGCCTCGCTGCGAGGCGAGCGAGCGAGCGCAATAAGCGCATTCTTCGCCGCCACGGGGCTCGCGTGCACGGCCGCGACGCAAGATAAACCCGAGATGAAAATACCCGCGTGGAAAATTGCGCGGTTCCCGTGACAGTAATATCGCTGGGCCGTTCGTCTAGTGCCACGACGCATGATTTCATCGCGATTACGCTTGCTCCGGGGCGTGGCTGACAATCGCGCGATCCAGAGAAACCGTCCCGTTCGATCCGCGATTTAACGTCGTGGTGCACTATTGCCTGCATAGGATCGTGCAAAATGATCGAATCCCGTCTGATACGCGCTAATTTGCGAATCCGCGAGATTCGTGGAATTTCGGCGCGGAATATCTTGGTTTAAACTTGGCATGGATGCAAATCCGTTGTTTCGTTTGTTTTCGTTGGAAATGATTCGAGGAAGTGGTATTGCAACAGTGGATTCTCAGATTTTGCGTGTGTGGATGACACGCGATAAAGCGATAAAATGATAAAGCGTGTGGTTTTCCGTGTTTCGTATGATAACCTCGAAATGCGATTATATTAGAAAGTACAGGAAGGAGGAGATTAGGTGATAGTAAATTAAATTTGATTTTATGAGGAAGGTTAAAATTGCGCGATATTTTCGAGAAAAATATTCGAGGGGATTAACGTGTTGGCGAGGTATTCGCGAATATATCGAAAAGCAAAATTGATGGAGAATTACTCGTTTATTTATTTTATTTATTTTATCAGTCTAACGCGATAGAAATTTTCTATTAGTGGATTCGAATTTGGTTCGTGGAAATACGTAGTCGGTGATTTGTCGCTTCGTACTTTTAGGTTATGCGCTATCAGGTGTCAAGAGCAATAGGGCACTGTATGGACCCTTTGCATTCTCGGTTGCCATTTGTTGAGATATACTAATGGGAATGGCAAGTGAGAAACAATATTGTCTGAAATATTAAATTTGGTAATTGACAGAGCTTTCAATTTCTTGCGATTTTAACTGGTTTATTCGTGTTTCGAACTCTTTGTTCTTTACGATTTTGACAGGTCCATCCATGTTTTCGATCAGTTTCGAGTTCTCAATTCCTCACGATTTTGACAGATCCATCCATGTTTTCGATGAGCTTTCAGCTATCGATTCCTCGTGATTTTAATCAGTCCATTTCGAGTTCCCGGTTCTTTGCAATTTTGACCTGTCAACGCGTTTTTCCTGTTAGTTTCGAGCTCTGCATTTCTTGCGACTTTGACAGGTCCACCCATGTTTCCTATTAGTTT
Source organism: Eufriesea mexicana (assembly GCF_001483705.2). Classification (NCBI taxonomy): domain Eukaryota; kingdom Metazoa; phylum Arthropoda; class Insecta; order Hymenoptera; family Apidae; genus Eufriesea; species Eufriesea mexicana. The sequence continues at coordinate 350,414 of NW_016907918.1, read as the reverse complement.
CGAGTTCACGATTTTTGTCACGATTTTGACAGATCCATTTATGTTTTCGATCAGGTTTGAGCTCTCGATTCCTTACGATTTCAATCAGTCCATTTCGAGTTCCCGGTTCTTTGCAATTTTGACCTGTCAACGCGTTTTTCCTGTTAGTTTCGAGCTCTACATTTCTTACAACTTTGACAGGTCCATCCATGTTTCCTATTAGTTTCGAGTTCTCGATTTTTCACGATTTTGACAGATCCATTTATGTTTTCGATCAGTTTCGAGTTGTCAATTCCTCGCGATTTTGACAGGTCCATCCATGTTTTCGATCAGTTTCGAGTTCTCAATTCCTCACGATTTTGACAGATCCATCCATGTTTTCGATGAGCTTTCAGCTCTCGATTCCTCGTGATTTTAATCAATCCATTTCGGGTTGCCAATTCTTTGCAATTTTTGCCAGTCTTTGGGTTTTTCCGATTACTTTTGAGCTCTCCATTTCTTGCGACTTTGACAGATCCATCTATATTTCCAATCAATTTCGAGCACTCGATTCCTCGCGATTTTAACAGGTCCATCCATGTTTTCAATGAACTTTCAGCTCTCCATTCCTTACGATTTCGATCAAACCATTTCGAGTTCCCTATTCTTTGGAATTTCGACCAGTCTTCACGTTCTTCTCATCACTTTCCAGCTTTCGATTCCTCACCTTAGTCTGACTTCCACCAGACCACGCGTTATTCCAAGTTTCGAGTTCTCGAATCTCCAGTAAGCCATCCATTAACACCATTCGAAAGGATTCGTGACCAGGTACCAGGATCTCCAGGATTCCCCGTCAGAAAATGGACGGATCTCGATGAACGACGATATCTGATCCTCTAAACAAGACTACTCTTTGCAGGAAAGAAGTCATCTGAGAAACTCGCAGGACCGAATCCCCACCAGTCCAACCATTCTAACATCATGGCAGAAGTAGAGTAAAACGCTTCCCTTATTGGTAGAACTGATCCCTTCCTATTAGCCTCGTCATAGAACACCATGTGACAAAGAAAGCGAAGAAAGCAACGAGACAAACTGAGACAGACGCAAAAATAGATGCAAGTGCGTAGACTCATGCCAAAGCGTAGTAGTGCTTCCAATTCATTGTAAGTTAACTCTGAGATAACATTTCTTTCGCGGATATCTTACGCCTATGTTAACGTATCACGTTCCGGAACTTGAAGATACTAGTTTTGGTAGTGTCATAGAAAAGTGAGTATTACTAACAAGAGTACAGGCGGAGCAAGTGGAATATCCCTCTTGCCTCGCAACCGAACGAGATGACTTCTTTCCTGTAACGCAGACTAGATCCACCGACCATCCTCCGAATGGGACCGATAGGCCTGTCAACGTCTGGCAATAACCGTTCGGACAGCTTGAAACGATAACGCGAGTGACGGGTATTTTTATGAGCCTCTATCAGCGAGAAAATGGAAAAGCACCCTTGGGTTTGACGATCACTGGACTCGCGTGTAATCCAACACCGGGTTCGTTACTCGGCTAGGGCCTTCCCTCGACGACGTAGTAGGTACATCGTGTTACACGCGGGGGCTAGGAGTGAATCTGGTAAGCGGGCGTATCATCGTGTCGCGACTCGATGACTGTTGGGTCCGTGGGGTGTCGACCGGGGAAAAAGCGCGTTACAGGCAACGTATCCTCTTTCTCTGGTCGTTAAAGAAGGTTATAGGTCGATGCATGGGATTTGCCTGGTTTTCGAGCTCGTCCAACTCGGTGTTCTCTAATTTCTACCCTTCGAACACCGTTTTTCTACCGTGCTTCTCTCCTTTCGTCTCCCTATCTCGGCTATCCGGCATCTTACACTTTATATCCCCGAAGTTTGGACGAGATTTGTCACTTGGGCCCGTGGATGCCGTTGACAGTTCGTTGCTGATCGAAATATGTAGACCCTTTGATTTCGAGGATCGATAAAATCGAAGAGGTACTATGGTAGAATCCGAAGTATGGCAGACTAATGAGCTGGAAATGTAGAAACATGGTAGGCTAATAAAAATACTATGGCAGACCATCTAACTATGGTAGAATCCGAACTCACGCGTCTGCTATAGAATTTATATTATTTCTCAACATAGAATGTGACAGGAGGAAAAATTATTTATTTATTTATTTATTTATCTCAACCGGTAATAACCCATTGGTAACAAGAAAAATAATAATATAGTATAGAGTCATCTAGAGTTGTTGTTGGTCGATAAAGGATATAATATACTATGTCTAAAATGAGTGGGTGAAGAGAACAAATTTAAGGATTGCGAAAAATGGTTAACATTAATAAAAATTCTGTTGAAACAGTTGTAGTGACCGTAAAGATGCATGTGCTGCTGCTGTTTCAAAAAATTACTGAACCCTTTGCACTCGAGAGGTGACCCTCAGTCACCATTTCATAAAATTTAGAAGATCGATATTAATTAATGTATCATATTTAATGTAACGTAACAGTGTGCAAGGTATCGAAATCAAATAATTCTACAATTCTATTATTATAAAATTCTTTATTTACTGCTCAAAAAAGTATCGTCAGCTTTTTAATAGAGAATCTTTGATTTTCTACTCTTCTCTAGCCAAAAAATCGTCGAGTGCAAAGGGTTAATTATTACGCAAGACCATTCGAGAAATCGATAGCAAAATATTCTTTGCCAGTTTTCCTTTTCCTAATACATGAAAATAACATTCACCCTGTGCATGATCACTGAGACGAAAATTGACTGTCAATTTTCATTCAGTGTTCAATGCAGTTCAAGTAGTTGACCACCAGTAGGTCACCAATGACCACCATGGCGTGACAGGAGAATCCGTGGCCGGTCATATATGACCAACGTGGCAGTGAAAGTGTTAACACATTGCGTACCTCATAGAAATCTCCAAAACATACGCCAGGGACCG
>NW_016907918.1:293431-346616 GCF_001483705.2 Eufriesea mexicana | reverse complement strand
CTTCCGATCTGCAACTCTGTGACACGAAATAGCCTTTAGCTTGCTCAGCCTTGTGAAGTATTTCTTAGCCAAAGGATTCGCGTTCACTGCGTCTTTGTCGTGGTTCAGATTGGCCAGGTCGCTGGAATGCTTTGCTTCGTAGCTGGGTTTTTGACAGGGTTTGACAGAATTTTGGCCCACCTTGTATATAAACAGGATTTAATACGTATATTAGTTCGTTATATATATACTAGTTCGATTGCTAGATTGTCGAACGATTCTTAATGTTCACAGCGGAGAATTAGAATGATCCTAGCTGAACGCTGTCAATTGAAAATCGCTGAACTTAGAGGGAAGACGTTCCTTTTTATAGCAATCAGCGATTGTTCTTTGCTCCAACGTTCTAATAGGTGCTCGATTACTATTTTGGAAGTTGGAAATCCCAGCCTGAATATTCTGGAAGGTGCTGGATTACTATTGTCTGCGGGTTACTAAGCAGAGTGCAGGGTGAATATGAGAAACTCGTAACAATATTTATTTGGAGCATACTCATTCCGAAAAGATAGCAATTTTTCGTTCAATTATAATAGTATACTCTTTATCAAGGAGAGGAATCGGTTTTGACATTTAAAACACGATTCGAGTAAAATGGGAAGCATGTTCGTAGTTATGACAGATGTTAGAGTATCGATTTTTAGTTTCGAATATATTGTATGTGGAGGATATTCCCTATCTAAAGATAGAGAAATACCGTGAGTGATCTAGAAGATATTCTTTATCGGACTGCCTGATTTTTGGCTCGAAAGGTTTGACAGCCTTGACCAATTGTTTCGTCATCAATAGGCATAAGTGTTCTAGGCCTGTCGCCTATTCTAGAAATCGCTTTACACGTAAAACGTCCATTTTGTTTTGGATATTCTCTTCGTTTAACCCTATTCGCTGTCAACTACGTTGACAGTCGTTTGAGTTAGATTTCTTCATTTTTAAATTACTCTAAAGATCATTGAGTATTATTAGCCTTATTTAGAATAAAATTTCAGCACCCAGGGGAAAAATTTGCCTGTCAATAATTAAAAATATCACAGCTCAGAAATAATTAAGCGCACAGGCATAGTATGTTAGAGTAAAATAACACTCTGGAGATATTAAACGCTGATAATTTTTTGTACATGGGCGTGTAACAGCCATTTCACGTCGATGGCTTCCGTCAGATGCACATACACGCACACAGACCCCATAACAGGGAAAGATTTAATAGCAGAAGACCCGATGCAGCAAAATCGCGGCATTCTGCAACCATATTTCCCATAAAACCCGGTAAAAACGGTCGATTCGTGCTGCACAGCCGCGATATCGAAGCTTCCGTCTTTCTTTGCAACGCGCTGCCAAGCCGCACGGGAAACCCCATTATGCCCGCCGTCCGATTTCTAATCCGACGATGATAGATCACGGCGCCGATACAAAGCGTAGAGAATCTGCGGGCAGAGAGAGAGATTGCAGGCGGTTAACGGTACGCGATATTTAAATTCCGCGAGATACCGGGGCAATTCTCTTTACGGTAACTTAAATTCGACGCTTTTCCATCGGCGTGGTGGAAAGCTTCCGCGTTGGGGCGCGCATTCCGCAGTTTTTGCTACCCTTTGATCGCGCGGCCGCCATGATGGTGAACGCGCTGCACGAATGGCCAGCTTTCCGCTCGTAATTCCATTTCGGTGCCGAGCTGGGATCGACCGTTGCCAGTTTCGCGGCCGCGTTCCCATCGTCGGCCAGCTTTTCACCGGGCCGCGCGTTATTTTTGGGGGTTGATGCAAACCGGCTGCGCGGATGATGGCATCGTTTTGCTGCAAACCGCGGCGATCGAGCACGAGGCAGCCGCGTCAGCCATACCGAGGTCATCGTCTGAACGCGGACAGAGGAGAGGATGATGTTTGGCTAAGGTAGAACGAACGGGTGTAACGCGGCTCTCACGAAGAAGCTGATGACTCACGGGCGACAGCGATGGCTGTCATGCGAGCGAGGTTCCTTCGACTAGCCTGTTTTTCCAAGCAACGCCCAGGCGTCGGCCAGAAGTTGACTTTAGATACTTGCTTCGTAGATTAGACTCGGTACAAGGAGACGCCTATGGCGTATCTCGCCGGGGATATCAGCGTAAACCTTCCGGGATCCCGGTCGAGTGCCTGTTTCGATACCGAGCTTGGTGTCCTATCCGCGTTTGGTACTGTACCTGGACCTTTATCTGGCCAGGTGACTCGTGGCTAGGTATATTTCGCAGATCGCGTGGAGTATCGTTTAACACTTTCACTGTCACGGTGGGCATTGATGACCGGAGCGTTTAAACTATTGTACTTACAATAGTAAAATTGACTGAAAATTGACAGTTAGTGCATTTCCAATATAACCGCTAATTAGAAGATACTTTGAAATAGAGTGTGTCCTATTGAGCGATTAAAATTTTGTATTAGAACATCAGTGAAGAAAATATTAGAACAGATCTTGCACCCAGTTAGCACCTAGCACCTAGCATTTACATTGCCCTCTCCCGAGATGATCTGAGCAAAACGCTTGGCAGTGAAAGGGTTAAAAGCTGGCTCGGTGACTCCGATCTTTGACGCGGACAACATTGTTTGTACGTGAGAAAATATGAAAACCTAATAGTCGAGCAGCAGCCCCAGAGGTAATGACCACGCGAAGCCTCACGCGCGTAGATTAGCATCGGGTTTAAAAGGAAATGTTTATCACGAGTAGCCCGAGTATTCCGTCATTCCGATCTCTTTAGGAAGTCGTAAACCCCCAAGTGGGTCTCCGGTATTATCTAAATTGACCGGAGTCCGCGACACGCAGCCGTCCGAGTGCTTTACCATGCAGGATAATCGCGTGGTGGCGTTGCGACTCGAGAGACGCGACTCGCTTGTGGCGCAACGTTTGCATTCCAGGTGGCGGTCGAATCGATAATGGCGCGGCCCAAATGGACGCCGGCCATTTTTGGCCGTCTCGCTCGTTCGATCGCCCGTGATCCTTCGAGCGCGTCGATTCGCGTGGTGCATCGATCTGGACGCGGTCGAGGAAACGCGAGGTAGAGTAAAAACGGGGGAAAAAGTGTAAATAAAGGAAGAAAATGATAAACGAGAGAAAGAAATGGGAAAGAACGACTAACGACACGCAGTCCTACGTCATCGGATTATCGTGCATCGCGGCACACGCCATAACGGTCGCTCTATTAATAGGTAGACGTACGGTCTATTACTCTTGATTAAGTCTATTAGCAGGCCAACGGCATTACGCGATAACGCACTCCACGCAACCGACGCATGCACGCTTTTATTATTGCGCCTACAAACGCCGTAATTGAGCCGCGTTGCACTTTACGCCGATTTTTCCCCGCCAGAGGCGCTCGCGTCGCCTCGCGTGACGAAACATGGCGACGGAACTCGGCGTCTGCTTTCACCACCGATCCCCGAAATCCCGGGTACTCTTCCCGTCGGTATGAACCTTATACAGAGGTTACCTTGGTCAGTGGGATTGCTGTTTCGCGTGACCGCTTCGCGTGATCCTCCATCGCAATCGCGGCCCAGTTCACCCGTTCGATCGGGTCTTATCTCGACGAAATTTCCACGATGTCCGCACCTGGACTGAAAGCGCAATCGATGGAGGGTAAGAAACACGATTCGAATTTGGGATTTTCACTGTCTTCTATCTCGTCTGATAATTGGGATCGCGCCCGGGATCGTCCTTTGGATTTGTTGCTCCGTGCTCCCTAAACGCTGTCAATGATTTTGATCTTTCTGGAACCGTGTTCCGAAACAGTCATCATCGTCCGATTGTCACTTAGTTTACCGACCTCAGGAATATTCGTGTGGTCATCTTGGTCCTTGAAACCTCGTCTTAGTCGCCACGCAAAGAATTCGCGCGTGTGAACCTCCTGCTGACCGAGGTCGCGTCTAGTTTGACCAACGATGGAGCTCGTCGCGACTAGTTTGACCAACGATTGGACCTTGTCGCGACTCGTTATCGGGTGGTTTTAGAAACGGAGACCCAGTGGTCGGCTCCTTTCTCGTCGCCTCGGCCACTTAACCGGAACGGATCGTGAGACATGGCCTGAGCCAGAGCCTCGGCTGATCCTCTGACCGTGGGGACAAGAAAGGGAGACGCGTCCCTGGCGTAAGTTAGGACGGAGAATCACTGACGAGCCATAAAGGGACGACAAATGAGGAGAGACATCGGCCGACAGTGCAGGATAATCCTTGGCAGAGGGGCAGACTCGTGTAAGGCTGGTCCCTTGTAGCCCATTGCCTGCTGTCCCTCGCAGACCTTTAACACCGTGTAAAGAGAAAGAGAATCTTCCTTAGGCCGACCTGGCCAGAAAGGTCGCTTACGCTTTACATTCCTGATGCCTCGTTGAATTTTAATGCTCCACATTCGAACGCTTCCTGGAAGCTGACGTTGCTGACGAATGGGCACCGGGGTCTGCTCTGTTGGCAGATAGGATGTGCCTTCGACCTGCAACCTGTGCGTCTCTCAGACTAGCCTGTCTCTCGCGTGCTTCGTCGTAGATGGAAATCGGTGACGCCTTTGCCGAGGAAAATGTTAGGGCTTTTCCTTAATGCACAGTGGTTAGCGGCAATTGAAATGAAATCCCGTATCGCGTGTATCTCAATATACTTACCGCAGTTAATATAATATAACACGAGGTCGTGTGTCTCGCGAGCTAAACGGTAGATAGAAATCGGCTAACACCCACGTATTTCGAGAAAAATGCCAAGGTCTTTTTTTTTAGTACGTTTATTAAACGATACGTGGTTTCAAAGTTTGGGCTCAAGGCCTGTTTTTAATAGCGATAAAGCTGGGTTACGTACGCTTTAAAATAGTCACTGCAGGTATAACCTATAGGAGCTAGTAGATGGAAATCGGATAACAGCTTTGCCGAGTGAAATTTTTAATTCGATCAAACGAGGATCCGTGTTTGACAGCGATGGAATAGAATCGCGTTACGTTCGTTTCGAAATACTTCGTGGAAGTGACTTGTCACTTAACTTCCAATTACAAAAATCGAAAGAAAGACTGCGTTGTGTACTTTTTAGAACGAATATGGCGTCGTCGGGTCGCGATACACCGAGATCGTAAATTAAATTATCGGGAAACGGGTCTGACCGATGTCGCCACGTTCAGGATCGCGAGTTGCATTCTGTTTCGAGCCTCGACGCCATTAAACGACTATATCTCACGACTAACGATGTTTCTTCTGTGACTACAAAGCTATAAATATTAATTACCTTTCCTACAAATCGAGGAATATGAAAGAGAACAAATTTCCTATTTGAATATCCTCTGCTGCGAGCCTACTAGGCCTAATCGCTGTCAATCCCCGTGAAATCGCGATTGTAAAATAAATCGCGATAAAATTGCAATTTCGCGATGGTCCCTGTGAGAAGGAGCATCTCGTAGATTTGCCCAGCTATTGAGCCACTCGAACACTTGCCTGCAAGCGACTTAAATTGGCGCGATCTATCCAAGCGTTTAGAGTCCCGCAGCTGGATCATCGAATGGACTACGCGGTCGAGCAATTCGACCGCATTACGTCAGCGTACGAATCGGTTAAAATAAACGAACGTGAGTCATCTCTGTCGAAAAGGCGATTCTTTCTCGTGGTTTTTCATAGCGGACAGCAGAGGTCGCTCGGTCTCTGTGCAAACCTAACCGCTGGCAGCGCTGATGGGCGAAAGGCGGTTATAGTTGTACGTGCCCAGCCGCAGCCAGCGATCCATAGTTATCTATAGTCCAAGTTACACGCATTTCGGAGTCCATAGTTCACGCTGATTAATAGCCTCGGTGCTGTGCATGGTGCTCTAGGAGCTGTGTCGCGAACGAAACCCCGTATCTAGGCGAGATCGCCAGTTCCAATAAACTGGGAATTTCTCGAGTGCTGCGGCTGTGATATACGCCCACGAATTTATTCCGTGTATGTACGGCTATATCGTCGCTGGTCTTACGAAAGCTCGATAGGCGTTATCGTGGCATCGAGCGGAGAGAGCCTCCTATTCTAGGTCAAACGGCCCAGATATATACGCACGAATTTAATTATAGGAGGGACAAAGAAGTTCCGAAGATGAGGTAATCGATTCTTTCGCAACGACCGCTATCTTCTGTTTACTCGGGGCTCTCCCCGGGGCTCGTTCCACTAAGACCAGGATGAATTCTTTAGGAGAGGCCGGTTCCGAGCAAACTTGCTCTTCGAGCCTCGCGCTTGCGAAACAGATCCCGCGTCTATCTCGCATCTTCACTGCCTGCACCCTAATTTCCTAATAGGCATTACCTGGCGAGTCTGTTTCATCCGATAGGTACGGCCCTGATGCGATCGGCTAGATGCAGGTAGGAACAGGGTTGTAAGTGTATTTACGGATGCATAGGGATCTAAGTAGCGATAAAGAGGTCGAGCGAGAGGCTGAATATGGGAGTGCATTTGACACGTGATACATGGAAATTGACAGATGATCGGGATCGGGTGTGATCCAAGTTAAAGGGACGTGGATCTTTGTAGAGAATTCGACATTTTTGTTATTGCGCGAAAGTGACGCGTCTCGTTATCGGATCTTAGATTATATCGGGATTGACGTAGATACAACATTGGCGTAGACTCGGAATCGGTATTGGTTATTTAAAATTGTAGATAATTGTATATATGGTGAACCAGGAATAGAAGGAGGGCAATTCTTACGTGCAGAAACGAATGGGAAAGGAAGAGAATACAATTTTTGGATTTGAAGCTTTGTTTTCGAAAAAATTGACTTGGAATATTCACACGTGCGCTTAGTTATAGCTGAGGAGATGTATGGACTGTCAATAGATTAGTATTAGCGGTACAATCGAGAAAAATAAGTGGGACGTATCAAGACCAATTGGCATAGATATAAACCCAGTATTAATTATTTAAAACTGTTATAATTAGACAATCATATACAGGGTGGTCCATGTAATTTCTCACATTCTCACACTTCTGTGACTTCCAAAGTATGCATTGCACGAAAGGTTTTGTATATGAAAATTTAATGATTTTGAAGCGCATTTATTTTTCTTATAGGTAGAAGACCTGATGATATGAGATCTGAAGGTCAATTTTCTCTTTTTAAATAGAATACTATATTTTTTATACTAAAATATGGAAGAATGTCGAATTTTTAGTAAAACAAGGATGGATCTTCACTATCCCTAAACGTAATAACCAATTTTCCTCTATTCATCTTAATATCACGTTAGAAATTCAATCTTATGACAGATTTCCGTAGAATAGCGAAATATTCACGTGACAATATTTACATTATACTATACTTTTATCATTTTTCCAAGAAATTTCCAAGAAAAATAAATGTTGCATGGACCACCCTATATATATACATATGGAAGTACGATCAACAAATTTTTTCCTTTTTTTCTTAATATCACATTAGAACTTCAATCTTATGACAGATTTCAGCAGAAGAGCGAAAATTCACGTGAAAATATTTATATTAAATTATGTTATATATTTTTATCATTTTTCCAAAAAATTTCCAAAAAAAATAAATATTGCGTGGATCACCCTGTATATATGGATGTACGATCTTCCATATATACAATAGTGTCGATACCCAGAAGACCAGGATATTACTCAGTCAACCATAAACGAATCATAGAGTCGATAAAAAGACTTATTATCGCTATATCATTGTGATAGAATAAAAAGCTAATTAATCCAAGCAAGAACTTCGCGAAGAGCCTATCCGCGTTTATCCTGCCCCCGTGTTAACGTACACCGTTAAACGCGGAAGCGAGTCGAGCAGGGTACGTCTGTGTTCTCGCACTCTGCCTCCAGTCATCTTCTCATCCCCGGCAGCAAAGTACCCGGTACCGGTGCAAAACGAGGAGCACACGACTCGCGAAAAAGGGAGGAAGTACGAAGGATTTGTGGCGCACGATGCACGACGCTTCCGTGAAACAATTAGCCCGGTCCGAAACGTTGTCGAGGAGAAAAAGTTGCGGTTGCAGATGTCGAAGCGTGTAGCCGGATTCAGCCCCTCTTTGTTGAAACTTCGGTGAATACTCGCATCTGCCCGAACGCTTGTTAAAAGTTCACGCTAATGACTATTCGCCCATGCTAATTCCTGCGACGTGCGTGTCCCGAACGAACGCACGGATCTTCGTTTTCCCGCTCTTTCTGTGCACAGCAAGTAGCATGATTCCGAGGAACGGGTAAAATTAGGTTGTTGGAGGATTTTTCACTGGCCGGGATGGTCGATGATACGCTCGTTTCGTGGAATACTCGGTGTGAGCGAGATAAAATCCCGGCTCTCGGTATTTCATCGCGTTGGAAGTACGTTTGTCTCGTATCGTCCGCATGAATTTTCAAAACGACGAGATTATGGCCGTAGATAAGGCTGAAATATGTCCCCGATTGAGAGATTGGAGGAAATAACAGGTAATAGAGCCCGTGAGTCACTGCATCGACCGATTCTGCTGCCACTTCTCGCCAGGTTGCATCCGTCATTCCGCGTTGAAAGAACTCGGCGAGTGAGCGTGAAACCGTGTCTAGAAATCCTCCATTTTGGAATAGAGATAGTCGCGAATCTATGCAGAATCCTATTAAAAAGTGCGACTAAGTCTAATTTCCCATTTTAAGATCGAATAGTTGACTATTAACGTCGCTATTACGTTACGTGACTATTACCAGAAACGTGAAAGTCTAATTTCCAAGTTTACGATCGAATAATTGACTATTACGTCACTATTACGTTACGTGACTATTACCAAAAACAGGAAAGTCTAATTTCCAAGTTTAAGATTGAATAGTTGACTATTCCGTTACTGTCCTGTCACAATTCCGTCATAATTCCGTCACTATTACGTTACGTGACTATTACCAAAAACGTGAAAGTCTAATTTCCAAATTTCAGATCGAATAGTTGACTATTCCGTCACTATTCCGTCACAATTCCATTACTATTACATTACATGATTATTACCAAAAACGTGAAAGTCTAATTCCCAAATTTCAGATCAAATAGTTGACTATTCCGTCACTAGTACGTCACAATTCCGTCACAATTACGTTACGTGACTATTACCAAAAACGTGAAAGTCTACTTTCCAAGTCTAAGATCTAATAGTTGACTATTCCGTCATTATTCCGTCACTATTGCGTCACTATCCGTCACTAGTTCGTCACAATTCCGTCACAATTACGTTACGTGACTATTACCAAAAACGTGAAAATCCTTCACGATTCCAACGATTCGAAGCGTACCCCACCTAGAATCTATGGCAAATCATCGATGCAAATCGATACCGATTCGCGAGCTAGCCTCGCACACGCCGATCCCAAAGCTGTGGAGCGCGGCGGGGGAGGGCAGAAATACGCAAAAGGAGAATGAAAAAAGCAGCGAGTGTTAATTGACTGTGCAAGCGAAGCGAGAGGGACGGGCAATCTCGTCGTTTCCTCCGGCTGATGCAACTGGTCGTCGAGAAAGCCGCGCGCGAGTTAACACGTAACACATGTCTCGTCGGGCTGCTGGCCTGGACTCGTCAGCTTTTTCTCTTTTCTCGCTGTGACCCGCATCGAGACTACCGTGGAACACGAACTTCCACCGGGTGTACACTGCCTCAAATCCTCGTCAAGTCGAACACTCCCTTCGTCGAGTCCTCGGTAGAGGAAGAATTGACAGGAATTAGCTAGTAGCGAAGCCCGTACACTCGATGGAACGATGATTAAGCTAGCTGCTGCCAACCACGCTAATCAGCCGGCGCTAGCGCGGACTGGCCTCGATATTTGCCTCGGACATGGAACGGCGTAGCGTTGATAATGATGGCCACGGGGAGCCTGCACGATGACCGAAATTAATAGGATTCAATCGGCCACCGACAGCGCAATTATGAGGCATTGCGGGCCTCATCACCAGCCGAGAGTCCACGGTAGCCGAGTGTGCACATCGTCGTGCATCGGCCGGGATTTCATCGCCCGATCCGGCCAACCAAAAGCGATTTGTTTCGCATTTTGGCCTGCACGATGGCCTACGAACGGCGTGGTTCGCGTTTGCGCCAGTATTCCAGACCGCGGTCGCTTAATTAGGAATTATTGTATCAATGAATGAATGGTCGCGGTGGTGTGTATCGCTGGGGGTCACTGTGTTTGGTAGATCGCGATCGTGACTAGGGCTCTGCGACGCGTGTGGTCGCGCCGTGGAATGTCGGTGTTGAACGAGATTGATGGGACTCGGGCAATACCGGCTAATTATCAGCATACAGCGATAGCACTCGGATTATCGAGCAGCTGCTGCGAATTTTCAGCCCGAACCCAGCGTTTGACCGTACAAGTGGGCCCACCGAGGAGCATCCCAAGTCCAACGATGAGTAATATCATCGTCCAGGCGCGAAGAAGGTAAAGTGGCCCAGAGGATCTGTAAATTTAGCCATGACCAATCCGATCAGCCTCTACGCGATGACGGTATTTCGTGTACCAGAAAAGCCAGGATTAACCCATTAACTGCCAGATTCCTTTTCTTGAAATTTTGGTCGGATGAGTTGTATATATGTACAAAAGATTGCGTAACAATATAATTATATTCAAATTACGTTTTGTGTCGAAAATATTTGATATGTTTGAAAAAGTCCCAAAGTGGGCATCGTTATAAAATGATCGATGAAATCGTTTCAATAGAAAACAAAAGACTGAGTGAGTAACAAATCGTTACTATAACCTCTAAATTACATATTATATACGGTATTTCATTAAAATATAAAAACCAAACGAAAAATATAACGCTTCAGATATGACAATTCTGTTCCGTTCAACTTACACGCGAATTTCAAATTTGCTCGCTTGTTGTACAGAAACGAAGCACGGAATACACACTTTTTGCTACATACGACATTGACTGATGTATATAGAATAAAACTAAACTGTCAGGCATGCCAAATATATTTCTGACGCCGAGTGGTGAACGTAAAATTGCAAAATCCCCAAATAAGGATCGTGGCAGCTAATGGGTTAAAGTCCGTAATTCGACTGATCCTCCTCGACTCATCATGTACGTTCGCTCGAGATCTATGTTCTAAACCGGAGATCTCTAATCTTCCGAATGGCGACTTTCGAATATACGTAAATGACACTTGTCAGGGTTCGCTGTCAATTTTTTAGATAGAACTTTTAGATAGAAATCTCGCAGGAATTTTTCAAAGTCGACGCCTATGTTCTGCGAAAATGCCAAATTATTAACACACACGCGAATATCATTTTGGCGCCGTAAGAATCGGGACTCTGGTAATCTGGGCTGCCAAAAATGGCGTTGCGAAGGACAACGCTGTCAGGGGCCAGCACTCCTTTACGCGGACGAGTTGGAGAACAATGATACTTTGTCACGGCGTGGCATACGTACTGCTTCGTAAATCACCGGGATTTATTCCACGCCGGAGTGCCTAATAAGATAACAACGCTATAAAATGTAACGTCGAAAGCCTTTCTGTGAGCGAATCCAGGGCCGACACGGCCCGGCCGGTTCCCAGCCATTCGACATCCACTTTGGTCCGTCCTCGTGCACTCGGATCGAACATTGGGTGGAACAGAGGGCACAGAGGTTCCCGGTATTGTGATAACGACGTTTAAACGACGCCGCGTGAACTTGGCTGAATGGGGCCCATTGTCGGGGCCGCTGCGCGTCCACCATGGTTCTTTCAGCCGTTTTATGTTTTACGTCGGCTGCACGGGTTATGTTTATGGGAACGCCGTCTGGTCGTGTCTACCCGCCGTCAGCGTTTAGCCCTTCCGATCGCTTTTTCTCCCCGGCCTTTATCGACCTCCGGCCCACCCACCCCGTCCTCACCAACCCCCGACATTTCTCTCGATCCTCTTCCGTTCGATACTTATTGCCAGCCCTTTATCTCCGCTGTTTTCCGCCCTTCTTTTTTATCGTTTCTGCGCCACCGCCTCCGGCTGCAACTTGCACCCCCGCCCCCGAGGAATCCTCGTAAATGGCCCCTTCCTCGGGGCCAACCGTTGTTCCAATCTCTCCAACAGTCGGGGCCATTGAAAACTTCTCGGCGAATTCGCTGCTCTGACATACTTTTTCTACTCCTGCGCGATCCTCTGCTACTTTAATCCCGGCATTTAATACCGGTATTGTGACAGCGAAGATGCTAGCCAAACCGATATAATAACGGAATCGATTATCGGGGAAATCGATTCGGTGAAATCGTTGAAGCAAGTTGTCACCGGAATCAGTTGATACTGGAATCGATTATTGCCGAAATTTTGGTTGGTACCGGAATCGATTATTAGTGAAATCGACTGTTGACGAAATCGATTGTCACCGAAATCGGCTGTCACCGAAATTTGTTATCACCGCAATTACTTATTACCGGAATCTCTTATTGCCAAAATCGGCTACCACCGGAATCGGCCGTCACCGAAATTTGTTATTACCGGAATCTCTAATTACCGAAATCGGCTATCACCGGAATCGGCTATCACCGGAATCGGCTATCACCGGAATCGGCTATCACCGGAATCGGTTGTCACCGAAATCGGCTATCACCGAAATTACTTATTACTGCAATTGCCTATCACCGAAATCGGCTATCACCGGAATCGGCTGTCACCGAAATTTGTTATTACCGGAATCTCTAATTACCAAAATCGGCTATCACCGGAATAGGCTATCACCGTAATCGGCTATCACCGAAATTACTTATTACCGCAATTGCCTATCACCGAAATCGGATATCACCGGAACCGATTACTATTAAAATCGGCTCACATCGAAATCGATTATCACTGAAATCGGTTCTCACCGAAATTCGTTATCACCGCGATTAGTTCTTACCGCAACCGATTGTCCCTAGAATCGGTTATCACCGTAATCGCCTATTACCGAAATCGGCTATCACCGGAATCGTCTATTACCAAAATCAGCTATCACGGGAATCGCCTGTTACCAAAATCGACTAGCATCGAAATTGACTGTCACAGAAATCGGTTGTCGCCGAAATTGATTATCACTGCGATTAGTTCTTACCGCAATCGATTATCCCCGACATCAGTTATTACCTAAATCGGCTATCACTATATCGACCATACCGATACACCACCCGAACCTAACAATTATATTAATAATAATAATAAAAATCGAAGTAAATACCGATATTCCCCATTATCCGTACGATTCTTCTCCGTTTTCCCCAATCATTTTCAAACCCCCCAAGACGATAGCATTCGTCCCAAGGCAAAGCTCGCTGAGTTCAAACCGAAATAATTCTCAGACAACCCAGTAAAAGAGAGAAAACGATATAGAGCGAAATAAATGGACGAATCGTTCGTGGAAATTTGTTTCCCCGAGCTCCTCCTCCTTGCATCGATGCCCCGATCACGCAGGACACGGCTAATTAACACGGATCGCTCGACCCATATAGACGTTCACTAGGAAACGGGAAGATCGTGGAACGAGTTGGACCCGGTGAACGCGATCCTGTTCCTCGCGGGAGGAGTTTACGTGTAAATGGTACGAAATTTCGGAGCCGGGCAAGTTTCGTCTCGCGTGGCGGAGGCGGAATCGCGAGCGCAAAGCAGAGCCGATTAAAGTTGGCCATGGTTAATTATAGAACAGGCCCAATTAGTCGGGCTGCATGGCATTGCGAGTTAATTAGCGCTCGTCAGCCAGTTTCAGCGCGCCTCGCGAGCGCCGCGACGCGAAGACGGAAAAGAAAGACGGAAATGGCGAACGACGTTCCGCGAATCGAATTTTCCTTTCGGCTAGCAGACTGGCAGGTGCCGCGAATTATCTCGTAAATGAGAATTTTCTCCGCTTCTTCGCAATTTCCTTCTTTACCCGATGGTCTCCGGCTTTCGGGTTAAAGAATAAGAATATACAGTTTTTCGTCCCAGATTTTTCTGATTTATTAAACTTGTAGGTTTTTCTTCAATTTTTTGATCCAGGAGAGCCTCGTTTTCCTCGTGTTTTCGTAATATTGTAGCAGAAGGATCGTTAACGAGAAAATTAAATTGCCATTCGAGAGTCGCGATCGGTGCTTCGGAATTCCCAAATGGAAACCGCGACAGATAATGACGTGATCCGATTACCTTGCATTTGGGAAGCTTCTGTTCCCACAAACGATTTTTATATTTCGTATCTCCGGTTATCGCTTCTCAATTTCGTAATTGGTACATCCGATTTAAAAACTCGCGGAGTTTCCGTCTGGAGCTTTTATCGAGACAATTTCCTTTCAGCAAGAAAATAAATTAATCTCGAAAATTGAAAAAGAGAAAGAAAGGACTTTATTTTCTTAATTTATATAGGCTATTTAAAATAATTAAAGATTAAGCGCAGTGGTTGAGAAATTTTGGTGACGACGAATTGGAAAAAGGAAAAACTAGAAAAATATGTAAATTATGAAAATAAATTAAATTCAGTCAAAACTATTTCCTTTGAGGAAGAAAATAAATTAATCTCGAAAATTAAAAAAGAAAAAGGAATTTATTTTCTTAATTTATATAGGCTATTTAAAATTATTAAAGATTAACTGCGGTGGTTGAGAAATTTTGGTGAAGACGAATTGGAAAAAGGAAAAACGAAAAAATATATAAATTAAGAAAATAAATTAAATTCAATCGAGACTATTTCCTTTGAGGAAGAAAATAAATTAATTTCGAAAATTAAGAAAATTAAAAAGAAAGGTGTGTGTGTGTATATATATACCTTACTGTTTCTTTTTTTAATTTTCGAGATTAATTTATTTTCTTAATTTATACAGGCTACTTAAAATAATTAAAAATTAACTAAAGTGGTTAACAAATTTTCATGACGACGAATTGGAAAAAGGAAAATATATATAAATTAAGAAAATAAATTAATCTTGAAAATTGAAAAGGAAAGAAGGAAGATGTGTGTGTACAAATATGTATACCTTTCTTTTTCTTTTTTTAATTTTCGAGATTAATTTATTTTCTTAATTTATACAGGCTGTTTAAAAAATTAAAAATTAACTAAGGTGGTTGACAAATTTTCATGACGACGAATTGGAAAAAGGAAAAAGGAAAATATATATAAATTAAGAAAATAAATTAATCTTGAAAATTAAAAAGGAAAGAAGGAAGGTGTGTGTGTACAAATATGTATACCTTTCTTTTTCTGTTTTTAATTTTCGAGATTAATTTATTTCCTTAATTTACATAGGCTGTTTAAAATAATTAAAAATTAACTACGGTAGATGACAAATTTTCGCGTGAACGAATTGGAAGAAGGAAAAAATCTCAAATTCTATAAAAGCCGTGAAAATTATTAGATTAATAAATTCTATGAAAGTCCCGCGGGTATTCGCAGAGGAATATTAAAATACCCGGGATATTTGTCCAGTGACTCGAGGATAATATTCAATTTGATTTCCGCTGGATCTTGCCGTTGGATCGCGCGTCGACATACCGCGATCGAGATGAACGCGTGTACGTTAGGACGGCGCGGTGATTCAACAATGGATCGTGAATCACGATCGCGTCCCGATCGAGCGTGATACTTATACAGAGAGACGCGCCTTGTTGATTCACTGGTGGACGCGAACCGCGGAGATTAATTCGTGAAACAGAATGGCCGCGATCGGCGATAAAAACGTCGATCGGATCGGCCATGGATCCTTTGAGGGATCGCCGAGTTTGATCACGGATTCAAGGAGACGCGGCGTCGTGGTTGAGAAAGACCCGGTTGCTTTTAATCCCGCAGGCGTCGATCGAGTCGTCGAGTGGGCACGGAGGCATCACGGGATGAAGGGATGCCGTTGGAAATCGGTTGCGAGATGTAGGAACAGCTTCTGACGTGTTTGGATAACGTGAAAGCTTGATTAAGGATTTTGTAAAAGCTCCTGGCGTGTCGATGTTGGATCCTCATTTTAAACGATATTCGTAGTTGGAGATGAAAGTGAGGAAAATGTTAGTGTTCGTACTTTTTGAAAATTTTGAGGTTAGGTTGCCTAATCAATGAAAGCATTTCAACGCTAAACTTTCGACTTTATGATCTTATTGTGGATCGTGGTTTGAAACGATATTGGTAGTTGGAGATGAAAGTGGGGAGAATGTTGGAGGACTCGTATTTTTCGAAAATTTTGAGGTTAGGTTGGCTAACCAATGGAAGCGTTTTATCGTTAAACTTTACACGTGAATATATTGTGGATCGTGATTTATAGCGATATTTGTAGTCGAGGATGAAAGTGGGGAGAATGCTAGAGCATTCGTATTTTTAAAAAATTTTGAGGTTAGGTTGGCTAATTAATGGAAGCATTTTATCGCTAAACTTTGAACGTTGTGGATATATTATGGATCGTGATTTATAGCAATATTTGTAGTTAAAGATGAAAGTGGGGAGAATGCTAGAGCATTCGTACTTTTTGAAAATTTTGAGGTTAGGTTGCCTAATCGATGAAAGCATTTGAACGTTAAACTTTTGACTTTATGTTCTTATTGTGGATCGTGGTTTAAAACGATATTGGTAGTTGGAGATGAAAGTAGGGAGAATGTTGGAGGACTCGTATTTTTTGAAAATTTTGAGGTTAGGGTGCCTAATCGATGGAAGCATTTCACCACTAAACTTTCGACTTTATGGTCTTATTGTGAATCGTGAGTTAAAGCGATATTCGTAGTTGGAGAAGAATGTGGAGAGGACATTGGAGGACTCGTGCTTTATGAAGATTTTGAGGTTAGGTTGCTTAATCGATGGAAGCATTTCGACGCTAAACTTTCGACGTTATCTTTTTATTATTGGTCACCCATCTTCCAGTGATTTTTCTTCCGATATACGTGTAATTGATCTTTCGATGTCTCCCTCAAGTATAACGAAACTTGGAAGATTTGTTTCATGTATTTATTACATATCTCGATAATTATGAAAGTGTCTGATTAAATAATTTGAAAGAAACTATTTCATCGTCCATAAAATAAAATTATTCCTAGCAAAATGGCGATGGATTGAATCTTCGGAGCGACTTTGTAGCTTCATCGTAATTGAATTTTTCAATTTCTAACATACTTGAAACACATTTGAAGAGCATTACTCCCGGATACATTCAGTCTCAATCACCCTCGAGAACTGAACGGAGGAGATAAACATTCGAACATTTGAAACATCAAAGTTTCTTCTATCTCGTTTCATTATTTCTCCATAACTCGCATCTACTTCGATAAAAGTCCCTGTACCTCGTGAGAAATCGGGTAAAAATTGTAATATCGCGTCGACAAGCAATCACTTACCTCGGCACCGAATACGTTTCAGCTGCATCGAGAATTCAATCATCCAGCAACGTCCACGCGCGCCCTCTACTTCATCCGAATCTACGATAATTCGCTTTGCACCTGTGCACTCGACCACAGCTACCCACGCGAGCGTCCGTATCTCTGGCCCAGCCACCATCAGCCCCAGCAACCTCCCCGAGCCCCCTAGAATCTCAAAATTACGCTCTCACGCTTCCGCGAAATTAATTTCTCCTTAATTCCTACGTACTCGTACACTTTGTCCCTTCGCAAACCCTCGGCAAGCAGCCTCTCGCGTAAAGAGAGTTACAGACCTCTGGCTAATGCCAAGCTACGTCTGCTAAACCGAGTGTACGGTGTGCACGTAGCATCGCAGCACACGGGACGAAAACGATGTCACGACACCTGCAAGCCAGAAGCCAGACACACGGAATGTACAGTCGCGTGTGTACCCAGGTGCTAGACAGACCGGAAGTCGCGTTCGTCTTCGATAGCGTCCAGCTAATAGACAGTTAAGTGTCAACGACCCCGATGCGTTGCATAATGAGCCACGAAGGCCAATCAGGGTCTCTTCTATTTCCAATTCTTCTTCCATTACCTGGACCATGTATTCTTCGACATTCGCATCCATGCTAGGACTAGGGTGCCGCAAGAGGGTGCCAAAGTGTTTCGCTACGGAGAGTCACGCTGGAATTGGCAGCTGGTAGATCATTCCACGCACGTAGCGCTGCTCTTATTGGACCAGGAGGCCGAAATTACGCGGTTGCTCGTAATTCGACGAATTTCTGAAGTTACCAACGCCGGCTGGAATTCGCGGATTCGGGGGAAAGGCAGTCTCCTGCTCGCAGCCCTCTGTTGGAATATTAACGATCGAACGTGCGGTTGGTCACGAATCTACCCAGAAACTGGTACCGAGCAAATTGGCACTCTTTTCGTACGCGAAATCTTCTGCTATTTGAGATTATTCCGTAGGGGGGAAGCTCTGGAGGTCTGGATGGAGGTTAGGATGGTACGAAAATACCGCTCAGACTGAGTCACTGATTAATAAGTAATGATATATTTGGAGGTCGAGAGGATGAGCTGTCACTGTTTATCGTCACTTGTTTTCGAGGAATGGTTGAAATGTTTTTGTCTACTCGTTTGAAAACTACGTTTTCTCTTTTATGGCTATTTTTCTTAGGCTCTAAAGTATCCTACTACTTAGTATTATTAACACTTTGACAGCTGTGTATTTTTTATATGGCACACTCAGGGGGCCACGATAAAATTTTCATTATTCTGTGGGGGTCCCAAGATTGCAGTGATTAATCTTGTTGTCCCTACCGGTTGGTATCCCCTTGGTCGTTGGTGCTATGATAGGTAGCAGGTAGAAGCACGTGAGGCACGTAACTATAATTTTATAATTATATAATCATAAATTAAAGTATGGGGGAAGTTCCCTCTCTCACGGTTGCTGTAATCAGCTGGTCACAGGTATCCTCAATATGGCGATGATGCTAGGGAGGGATGAAAGGAAAAGGAAGAGACGCGTTTTGTCCTGGGCCTGCTAGTGGACTCGTCAGTAAGGCTACCTAGCAAGCTCTGTCACAGACTGAGGTACTATTGGGATGTCTGGAAGTACTGTATATATATAGGATGCGACGAATTTTTACTGAGGACCTGCGAGAAGGTCCTCGAACCTCTTCCAAGGGTCAAATTGTGAGAGAATTTGGAAACTCGCGAATACAGAGCTAGCTATTAATTTTCTGGGCCTAAGTTCGAAGTAACTACCCTTAGGTGATCTATTTTAGAGGATCAATCGTTGACGATAGTGTGAACGTTGGTTATTACAATTCTTACGATATAATGACAAATTATCAAACAATATAGTAAAAAAAAATGAAAAAATGGTGGAAATTGTTAATGTCCTCTTTTCAATCTTCTCTATTTATTTACCGTGTCAACGATTGATTCTCTGGAAATTGATCCTCTAAAATAGATCACCTAAGGGTAGTTACTTCCAACTTAGGTCTAGAAAACGAATAGCTAGATCTATATTCTCGAGTTTCTCTCAAATTCTCTCACGATTTGACCCTTCCATTGGCGAAAAAATCACGAATCGACTATAGAGAAAGTGCTCGAAGGATCCAATTAATCGAGCAGCGTTCGGACTACCCTCGAAGTGTCCCGAAGGGGGTTGGAGGCCAGAGGACGCCGGCGATGACGAGTCGGCTGGAATCTCTGGAAAGTCAATTAACACGGCGTGAAAAATAACGAAGCGTCGTCGTGGGGCCGCGTGCAGGGCCACGGGACGACCCTTTGACAACTCGCGGCTTCAAAGAGCATTGTTTTAGCGTAAGGGAAACGAGCACGAAGAGAACACCCCTGGAGGCTCATGACTCATCAACGACTGCCTCTAAATGCCGAATTCCTGCGTTATTTATACCGTTGGCAGAGCCAGCAGTGGCTTCTTTCAACAATCGCTGGATATCGTTCTTATTCCGATTTACTAACGAGTGGATTACTCGTGTCGTCGCTGTCGTTCGTTTAGGGGGTTGAAATAGGAGAGGGGCCTGTTTATCCCGTGTGATTTTGGTTGGAAAATGGAGGATCGAAGGCGTTCGTATTTTTAGCAGAGATTTAGCAGCGATTCGCTGGTCGGGAGATTCATTTGACCGAGGATATTAACGGACACGTTGGAAAAGCCTAAATGGCCGGAGAACGCTTGCCAAAATATCTGTCCTCGCGTCGAGTGCCAGGGACTTGTTGATTGGCCACATGAATGAAGAGTCTATTTCACGGAGTGAGTTTCGCCGAGCACTCTTGCCGTAGATTCGCCTTGCTTCACCTTGCATACTTGATCGGAAATAGAACACTCTCGACCGAGTCATCTCTTTTCCAATCTTCATCTGTTCCTCGAGGAATCGTGCACTTAACCCTTTGCGCTCGAGAGCCGCCATTTGATAAAATTTCGAAGCTCCATATTTATCAATATGTCAAATTTCAGGTAACGTAACGGTGCGCGAGGTATCGAAATCAAATAATTCTACGACTTGTCAGCTTTGTAACAGAAAATCTTTGAACTCCTATTCTTCTTTGGCCAAAAAGTCGTCGAGTGCAGAGGGTTAATCCTTGACCAGCTGTGCTTGGGTCTTTTTGAGCAATTGACATTCACGTAACTATAATATATGCTATATTAGAAGTTTGTTTCACTACGAATAATCGAATGAATAGTGAATGATCCAAAGTTTGGGGATGATGGTGGTCTATTTATATAGACAAATATATATAATATTGTATTAATATTATATCTGTGTGTACCTTTTACATAAAATTCAAATTTCTGGGATATGTCAAGTACAGAAGTGTTCAGAAAAGAGTCAGAAGTGAGAAAAGATCGGGAAACCTTCGTCTCACGAAAAAGTATGTGTCAAGACACAGCACGTGCACTCGTCTAATAGCTGTGCGGTAATGGTTGACATAGATTTTAACCCTTTGCACTCCTTTGTCCAGTGTGACTCGACGTGAGTTTTTATCGCAGGAACAACCCCTATGTTGAATTGTACTGGACATTTTTTGAATTTTTGTTCACTCAATGAGAAAATATAAAATGAGGAAGGAAAATAATTTGGAGTGCAGAGGGTTAATATATATTATATTATAATTAGAGGGTTTATATATATAATATAATATATATTAACTCTCTGCACTCCAAATTATTTATTAATTTAATAACTAGTTATTCCAAATTAATTTATTAATATGTATTTCTATAAAAATGAATGATGTCTGTAAGAAAGAATGGGTTGGTCAAGTATGCATATAATAAATGAAGTGTGGTATGGATTGTGTATATTTGTGTAATGTATGAAAGAAGAGAGGACAAACGAGAGAGTAGTTGGATAGGTTAGTTGCAATGCAGAATTCATTGAACGTAAACTTGTAAACGAATATCGTGAGACAGAGTAAACATATAGTTCTTCAACAATTTTTCTACCCTATGCAATAATATAACAAATGAAAGAGTAGTTGGATAGGTCAGTTGCAATTCAGAATTCATTAAGAGTGAACGTGTCAACGAGTATCATAAGAAAGAGTAAACATAATTAGATATAGTTCTTCAGCAATTTTTCTATCCTGTTCAATAATATAACAAATAAGAGAATAGTTGGATAGGTCAGTTACAATGCAGAATTCATTGAGAATGAACGTGTGAACGAGTATCGTAAGAAAGAATTGTTAACACTAGATTTACGAAACCTGTCAATTTGACGGAAGGGTTGCTCCATTTACACGATGGTAACAGAATTAGTTAACTTATATTAAGACTGTTAATATAATATACAATTTTCCTGTTTCCTTTACCTGTCAACTTGGTAGGTGTCCTTAGAAATAAATAGGTATACAGATAGCGTCCGTAAACCTAGTGCTAAATTGGTATTTAATATATTCATTCGAATATAACATCCACGACTAACAACCTGTGAGTCACTCATCATGAATTTTCTATACAAGAACCCATAAAAGTCCCAAAAATTGATATACCTTTATCACACCAAATAAATCAGCTGTACAGTAGCTAATCAAAATTCAATAATTAAACCCCAGCGTGAGGAATTAATTTTTACGTAAAAGTGGAAAGAAACGGAACAATCGTGAAACAGTATTTATGGGAAACATTTCCATAGCGTCTTGAAGCCACAGGAAACGCGTGTAACGGTTATGGCGGTGGACGTCGAGGGACTGATGGGTAGCCGGACACTTTTCCGGTGGAACGAGCGCCGGCTTGCATAATACCCCGTGACAATGGCAGCCAGAGGTGCGTGGCGTTGTTCATTTTTCCGGTGATTCGTCTGGATTCCTCCGGTCGATTCCACTTTCCTTCCTCTTTTATCTTCCGGCGCGCTCGCGCGGAACGCGAATCCCCGATGGCCGGTCGAATCGAGGGTAACGGGGGGAAATATCGCGCCGGCCTCTACCTTGCCGCTTTTTAACCCCGTTCCAGCTTAAATATATACGCGTACGTGATAAACCTTGGCAATATCCGCGGAGAAATACGACCGGGTTTATCGGCGAATCCGGAGGCCGTCCCGCGACGCGAATCGAGCTCACGGTTCGTTTTTTGATGGCGGATTTCGTAATTTTCTACCCGAGATCGAGACTGCGTCGAGCACCGGTGAAGAATCTTCGTGGAGGGATGCTAAATTCGAAATTGCGTTTGCAGATATTTATTCGTATTTTTGCAGACAGATCGCGAATATTCTGTCCGCACGTTCGCTTCTATCTAATCGCTCGAGTGACAGAGGTCACTGGAAAAATATTATTCGCGGACGCTAAATGACGCAGTCGCGCTTTGTTGACTCTAATTACACAGCGAGATTAAGGTACCAGTGTGACGGGATTCGAATTCGTCGTTGATGACACTTTTCGGCTCGATTTTGGGGGCTTTTCTTGACGCGGGACTCTAAACGCTGTCATTTATGGTTTAGTTTAGTCTAATTGCTGTCAAGCAGTATGGGAAGATGGGGAGGGTTCTAATGCTTCGTAATTGACATCCTGACGCTGAATTGGATGATATAGCTTTTCAATTTCCTCGTCTTTATCCTGGTATTGAATAAAAAGGATATTTAGAACTACGAACTGTCAAAACCCATCGTAATTGCACATGATGGCTCGTGCAGTGACGTTTTTGACCCAAAATCTGAACTTCGTAATCGTGTTATCTGTCCAGACACTAAATTGGATAATGTAGTTTCCGATTTCCTTGGCATTTATTCTGACATTAAACCAAAAAGATCCAATATTCCATATTTTTATTTAAAACTGTCCCAGCTGTCAAAACGCAACGCACAGACACAGATAGACCATCGTAATTGCACATGTCATTTCGTGCAGTGACAGTTTTGATCCAAAATCTGAACTTCGTAATCATGTGATTCATCTTCACACCAAATTGGATAACATAGTTCCCCAATTCCTTGACATTAATTCTGACATTAAACCAAAAGGATCCAATATTCCATATTTCTATTTAGAACTAATCCCAGCTGTCAATACGCAACGCATAGACACAGGTGGACCATCCTATAATTGCACATGGAATTTCGTGCACTGATATTTTCGACCCAAAATCTGAACCCCGCGCCAATTGTGTCATGTACCTTGACACTAAATTGGATAATATAGTTTCCCAATTTCCTCGCGTTTATCCTATTCTATATTACTGACACAGGTGGACCAAGCTCACAGTCCCCACCACTACGAATCAATCACTTTCCTCTCGATATACACCTTCCACGTCTCTTGCTCGATATCAATTCCACATCCTAGACCTCGGAGCCTTTTTCTCATAGCTTCCAAGCCTCTCGAAGTTGCAATTTCGCTATACACGCGTACAGAGAACCGTGGTCCTGGAAATCCGTAGGAAAAAGCCTCGACTTCTCGTGACTCTTGGCCTTCGACTCTTGCCTTCATATGCACCGGTGTTTACACAGTGTCGTCGCGAAGGAATTCATCGGCAGGAGCCAGCGAGATTTTCATCTCTCGGAACGTGTCGGGAATGCTCGCTCGCCTGGATATCGCCGGTGTAACATTCAATGCCTCTGGATCAATTTTTATGAACACTTCGCAGCCGTGGGTGCATCCGACCGTCAAGCTGATGGAAACTGTTATTCCGCTTCCGTAACGACGATTCATCCTTCGGGTTGATCGCGGCCGATCTGGCCGTGCGAGCCGGGGGTAGTTGCGGTGGCAGCCATTCACGGGGTTGTTGGCCGTTTTCGTTACAAAATGCTCGTGCTAGGCTTTTATCTCTTTTTCACGGCCAGAGGTATTCATGGGTACCGTGGTGCTGGTACTCGAAGCATTCGGTCCTCGTTTGTACCCCCTGTCATGCATTTTAGGCTACCAATTGAGTCATCTCGGAGCTTGCTATGGGCTGAGAAATATAATTATTCGCTTGATCAAGATAGTCTCGAAGGAATGAACTACAGTGCTCGCGAAAGATTGGCATTGGAGGATATTCTCACGAGATAAATTTCGTTTAAGAGATGACATAACGTGTCAATGAATTATTTTCAAATTTCCAAATTTATTATAAAAATTTGAGAGGAAGGTGTTGGCTTACATTTGACACACGAGTTACGGTTTACATAGAGCATCTAAGCTGTCTTGTATATGACAGCTATTCCGAAATTGACGCAATGGGTAACCCAAATTGTGTCAAAGAATCTTCGCGAAATTTATAAATCTGTTATGAATCTGATCTGATCAAAAGGTGTAAGTGTTATGGTTTATATGAGAGTTTAATTCTCAGTTTTGACACGCTGTAGGAGAAACGTTGCTCATTACTGGTCCAGCTGACGAGCAATTCGCTATAGCTCGAACACTAACCCATGACTACACCTCGCAGAAGTTGACACTTCATTTGGCTGAAGCGTTAGTCCTAACGAAATGTACATTCAGTGCCAGTCTAACCATGGAATCTCAAGTTTCCAATTTTGGTACACTGCAGAGCTAAGATTGCTCGTCACTCGTGCAGACCAGTGATGAGCAGCTCTGTCAAACACTCACTGGGACTCGTCGAAAAGTTGACACTTCGTTTCGTTGAAGCATAGACCTTAGCAGAAGGTGCACCTTGTACTCTAATTGCAGTCTACGTTGAATCTTAAATTTCCAATTTTGACACTGGAACAAAGACTGCTTTTCCTAGTTCATGTCATACTATAATTCGAAGTTCGTTCTTCTCGTATGCTTTTATACTAGATCTGAATTTTTCCTGGAAGAGGAGTGGGATTAGACTGAATATAGGTCCAACAGAATGAAGTTCTTCTGCAAATACTCTTCTACGTGGAAAATATTTTGATGCACTAACGAGTTGATTACTCGCGATTCGACAAACATCGGTTATTTAACGTTTCACATGCAGTCATAACAGATGACACGATACGCCGACTAATCGTTCCAGTTAGCTCGGTTTATCGTTCGTGGCGCGTACGTAACGAAGGATTTTATCAGTGGGAAGCGAGATGCAAAGGCTAGTTAGCAAGTTGGATCGTTGGTGCCCTGTGAATACACAGCGGTCAGTGATAATTCCGATAAACGCGCGAGTTGCGCGATGAATAACTTGGCACGCGATTCGACATTCGCCAGCTGCTTACCCGGAAGTGTCATCGCTCGTGTAAAAAATAACAGTGAGCGTTTAATCCATCGATCCGTTGAAATTTCGCGATGTACAATAATCGTGTTCGAAAAGATTCGTACGAATTGTCGGCAAAAATATTTTTCACACTTTGACATCGTCTCCTTTTACACCCATTAACTGTTCATCTCGTGACTGTCATGGGCAGAGCGTCAGGTACTATACATGGATTAATTACTAACAAAATACATATAAAACACTTTTTACATTTTTATTACATATTTTATTACTTACATATTATTATTATTTATTATTATATAATATTAATTACACATCGTTATATAGTATTATATAGTATTATTTACATTTTTATTACGAAGTGTTTCTGAACATAAAAAAAATTGGACATTTTTTCGGATCTAAATTCGTAATTTTACCACACTGTGAAAGGGTTAAGAACACCCCTGATGTAGAACGCTGGAAATGTGTGTATTTTTGGAAATTTCTCTCGAAGAAAATATTTATTCGATTACTCATAAAATTAGTAGGTTTTGTTAAGTTACTATAAGGATACAAAAAGAATTCTTTTATAGTGTAAGAAATTTTACAATTTGGAGTTATAACGATATAGTTGCAGTTCTTCGATAACGAAATTTGAAATTGGCAGGTCAAGTTAGGTTAGGTTCTCTCCTGTTTTAATGAAAACAGGAATACAATTTTCTTGCTCTTTTAGATTGGAATAAGTTGAAAATAATTAATATCAGTGACAGATATCAGAAAGAAAAAAGATTCTATTTCTCTATAATATCTCGGAACATTATTCGCACTAGCCTTCTTCCCGGATTTCTTCCACGTTCCACCCTACGATCAATTTATCATTTAATATCGCGCAAAAACCCACCCTGAATCCTTGATTTGAGCGAGGAACAATGTCCACGCGTGTTGGCAGACCTACCATATACGCCCACACATGCCCACATATTTTACCAAGCCACGCGACTCTCTTATCGTCAAATAAAAGACAAAATTCGCTTCCAGGATTCGTTTCAAATTTGTTTCAAATTTCTCACCCCAAATTTCCCATTCTCAGGTAGTAGATCCAACCACAGCCATACGACGACGAATTCCGCGCGACAAATAACCGCGTCAAGCTTCGCGGGAAATTTTAAAAATTCGAATAGATCGAGATCATGAAATCTCGTCGAATTCTACGAATTCCGTGAGCCTTTACCACACTATTGGATCTAAGCGATCCCCAAGAAGAAGCTGAATAGTGGCAACTCACTGTCAAGAAGCTCCGTGTCCTGCAACAGTTGTCGGTCACGCGACATGGCTGTTGGTTGACGAAAAACCCCATCAGCACGATCGCAATTCTTTTATCACTAAACAAACGGCACAATCCGCTTCCTGGACTTCAAATTTCCCATTCTAGAGTAATAGATCCAACCATAGTAATACGACGACGAATTCCTCGCGTCAAATAACCGCGTCAGGCATCGCGGTAAATTTAAAAAATTCGAATAGATCGAGATTATAAAATCTCTGCGAATTCTACGAACTCCTTGAGCCTTTACGACACTGTTGGATCTAAACGATCCCCAAGAAGAAGCACGATTGTGGCAACTCGCTGTCAAGAAGCTCCGCGCCCTGCAACAGTTGTCGGTCACGCGACATAGCTGTTGGTTGACGAAAAATCCCATCAGCACGATCGCAACTCTTTTATCACTAAACAAACGGCACAATCCGCTTCCTAGACTTCAAATTTCCCATTCTAGAGTAATAGATCCAACCATAGTAACACAATGACGAATTCCTCGCGTTAAATAACCGCGTCAAGCATCGCGGGAAATTAAAAAAATTCGAATAGATCGAGATCATAAAATCTCTGCGAATTTCACAAACTCCTTGAGCCTTTACCACACTGTTGGAACTGAGCGATCTCCAAGAAGAAGCTCGATAGTTT
The DNA here is from genome assembly GCF_001483705.2 of Eufriesea mexicana. Lineage (NCBI taxonomy): Eukaryota > Metazoa > Arthropoda > Insecta > Hymenoptera > Apidae > Eufriesea > Eufriesea mexicana. The sequence continues at coordinate 319,304 of NW_016907918.1, read as the reverse complement.
CAACTCGCTGTCAAGAAGCTCCGCGCCCTGCAACAGTTGTCGGTCACGCGACATGGCTGTTGGTTGACGAAAAATCCCATCAGCACGATCGCAACTCTTTTATCACTAAACAAACGGCACAATCCGCTTCCTGGACTTCAAATTTCCCATTCTGGAGTAATAGATCCAACCATAGTAATACGATGACGAATTCCTCGCGTCAAATAACCGCGTCAGGCATCGCGGTAAATTTAAAAAATTCGAATAGATCGAGATCATAAAATCTCTGCGAATTCCACAAACTCCTTGAGCCTTTACCACACTGTTGGAACTGAGCGATCTCCAAGAAGAAGCTCGATAGTTTCAACTCGCTGTCAAGAAGCCTCGCGCCCTGCAACAGTTGTCGGTCACGCGAGATGGCTGTTGGTTGATGAAAAATCCCATCAGCGTGATCGCAACACCGCTCGATGGCGTTTAACGAGAAAACTTCACGGTCGTCCGTGATTGCAGCTTTTAATATCGCGTAACGAGCCTCGTTCCCTACATTCTCGGGAAGAAACGGAAGCTCGGGCCTCTGAAAGTTCGCAGCTCAGCGCGCGGGGTCGGTGAGCGCGGCGGAAACGTGGGAAACGCGGGCAAAAGGGGAAAACGGAGGGAGAGAAAAGAAATTAGATTACGTCTCGAGGCCTTTTGGCCGCGTTTCCTCCTTTTTTCACCGCGTCTCATCGTCCGATAACTCGACGTCGCCGGCCTGCCTCGGAACTTTATGCTAAGCGAGTCGACGAGGGCTTTATCCCGCCGAGAGGCGACACGCTAACTCCTCGGTGTACAGGCTAAACACCGGCCGAGCTTTATTAAATCCAGTTGCGATTCAATTTTCCCTCCAGCCTTGCGGAGCCCGTGCTGTGGAATGCACCTAATGAGAACCACCCGCAACGTTCCACCATTTTTATTTCTCCTCTTATTTTTATCTTCTCGTGGTCCACGTTGTCCTTCTTTCCTCTTCGTCTCGACTTTGTCTGGGATAACGCGAGAGCGCGGACGATTATTCGATTAGCAGTCTTTAAAAGCCGCTTAATTGCACTTAAGCCGACGCGGTCGTGTTGCACTTCCGGCGTCCGCTGGTGGCTGAAAGCAACGTAAATATGTCGCTGAAAAAGCTGCCCGCGAGGGTAAATGAGTTTCCGGCGCGCAGCGATGTTCACAATTCCCGCGCTGGCTCAGGAAGCTAGGCTGATTCCTCGCGATGTTCTCGCGATTTAAGGATGGTTTCCAGCGTAATGGCGCGAGTGCTTTGGTCGATTGCGAGTTTGGAATATTGCAATTTGCTTCCAGTTCTTTTGCTTTTTACTCTGCGTTTCAACGAATGAGAAGATGCACACTGCTGCAGATGCACACTGTTTTCATCCTCCCTATCTCGCGTTAACTCGATTTGCTCCGAGTCTTTGAAGCTTTTAATTGTTTCGAAATTACTCGTGGATGAATATCGGAATTGCTTTCAGATATATTTATACAGCTGCTTCTGGCTTAATTAACGTTCATTTTTATCCAGGTACAGACGTGATTATATGTAGCTGCCTATTCTCTTCTGTACCGATTTAATTCTTGTTTTCTCTGCATATTATATGTACATACGTACTTTTAATATTCGACTTGGTGGAATTATATTATTATTATTATTGAGAATAAGAAACTGTCGAATTAGTGGATTAATTGGTATTTTAATCGGGGATGACACGCTAACTCCTGTCATGTTGCACGTTTCGAAACAGTGTACGTAGAATGGAACTCGATGAATCATCTGTCGTTTATTATGGATGTTTCTTGAACTTTCTCTCACTCGTAGTTGTTCCTATCAACAGTGACTGCAGTGCATAACAGCGTGGATAGCGTTTCATGTTTAGTCTTCCTTGTGTAAATCGTTGATCAGTGCAGGCATGTCTTATGTATATTTAAATACAGACAGATTCGAGAACTAGAGCTCTACTTCTCATTTCTTCACGAAGATCCAACAATTATAATTCATACATAATTTTCCGATAATATTTGTGTAGGGGTCCAGGTATCCTCGTTGTGGGGTAGCTAGAAGGGATGGTAGGAAAAGGAAGGGACGCGTTTCGTCCGGGCCTGCTAGACTCATCAGTAAGACTACCCTAGCAGTAGGAAATAGATATAATAATATACATGCAATAAAAGACCAAAACATACGAAAGGGTTGCAAATGATGACTTAAACTATGAGATCGATGACTCCAACGTATAGCACTCGCGATCTTAGCATTAAAAGCTTACACTACCGCGCTTATCGCTACATAATATTCACCTAAGAGCTATCTTATATCGTAACGCGTGTTTGCCTATGTATAGAAGGGCACGAAAACTATACAATCTTTGATTTCAAATGAGTAATAGGGAAGAGGATCGACTAGATTAATAAATAGATAGATAAATAAGTAAATAAATAAATAAATAGGTAGGAGGAAAATGAAGGAGAGCCCTAGCAGACCCTGACTCTTAGACTGGGATACTATTGGAAGGATGGGAAGTTATATATATAGGATCTGTAGATTTTCCGAGGACTCGCGAGAAAGTCCTCGAACTCGGAATCCTTCTAGTGGCGAGGGTGAGATTGATGGTCGCTACATTTGCATTAATTATATTTGATTTAATAATATTTGTCCGTGCAGTAAAATTTTCCAATAAAAAGCAAGCGATCACTATATTTATCCACTGTCACTTCCTTCATTTTTCCATCCAGCGGTCATCATAGTACCGGCTGTGTACCGAGTCTCATAGACCAATTCCCAGCATCCGCGTTGCATAACGCATTAAAACGTCTACAGAGACGAGTCCTCGCGGAATCTTTACCTGGTCCAATCTTCGCGATACCCTTCACGCGCGCGGCCCATTCCGTAATCATCCCCAACGCTCCTTAAACTGCTCTAAACCACCTGTGAAAATTGCCCGTCGTCGTCTGGAGAGCAGGCCGGCGAGTTTCGCGACGGCTTTCGGGACAACGAATTACGGAGACAATACGCGGGGTGGCCGTTGCCGTGAAAGATTCAGCAAGGCCGAACCACGCGCTGCATTAGTGACGAGGGATCCAGGGGTGGCGGCGTCGATCGCGTCCCTGGCCGAGGCGTCGCGGCGAAGGGACGTGGTTGGAAGAAACGGCGAAGAAAGTGGCGATGAAGGTCTCACTGGGACGACGAACTTGAGCTAAACGAAATGTCCCCGGGGTCTCGGACAAAGGGGAAACAGCATCGGGAAAAGTTGGGATGTGTTACGAGGATGGCCGCGGGATCGCGTGCTTTCGTCGACGCCATTGGGCCAGCGGGGGTGGGTTGATTCTGGACCGAGAGAAGCCGCGGATAAAGGCACCGGACTGGAGAATCCAGTCAAAGGCTCCGTGAGCTTGTACCCGGGGAAGATGTTGACCCGGTTGCCGGTCGAGCTGCTCGCTAGGATGAAAGGAGTGGCGATAAGGCGGCCAGGGATGAACGATTTCGTAAGATGGGATTGGGGACGCGGTTTCGGGGGTGGTGGCTGATGGATCGTGGCTGACGGGATTTCACCGATTATTCCACTGCTCTCACGATCGATCCACTAGTCCTGGTAAACGTTGAAGAGAGTTACGCGTATTTATTTAACACGTTCACTGCCATGGGGGTCACCGGTGACCGGCACTCAACTTGGCGATGGCTTCACGCGACCATTAATAAAAATACATAATTAGAGTAAATATCGATACTGATCAATTTTTAAACAGTACCATCGTTACTATAATGGTTCGAAAAAATTAATGCCATACAGAACGTGCAAAAATAATTTTATTTATACAAAGAAAAGGTGAACCAAAACAGTCGGTACAATATGTCGCCACTTTTTTAGTGCAATTCTTTGCTCTCGTTCTTCCTAGCTGATTTGAATTATTTTCATAGCACGCTTTGCAAAATCGCCTTACATTTCGCACACTTCCAGCTTTCTTTTTAAATCCGTGACGACGTTCTTTCTGTACGTAATTGCTCGATGAAATGCAATCTTCGTCATCGGAACATTTCACTAAATACATCGCTAACTTCATCCTAAAATCGGGAATTGAAATATTTTTTCGAGTTGCTTTTTAAACAATTGATAATGGCAAAAATGGTCTACAGCGCCGCGGGGGTCACCGGTGACCCCCACCACGAAAAATACATTAAACGCGATTATACAACTCACCTTATCTGTTGTAAATAATATTTCAACGTAATATGCATCGCATAATAAAATATTCGTGTTGGCGCCATGGGCAAACCACGTAAAATGCGCGTGGCAGAGGTAACTCTCGTTGTCAGTCACCGTTTGTTTCAATACCTGGAAGCCTGAGTAACGACTATGAGATATTACTAGATTAGAAATAACTCCACGTGAAATATCGAAATGAAATACACGTGATTTTCTCTTTTTATTTTAACACAAATGGTATCACCGAGATAAGAAAAATATAAGAAAAGCTTCGAATTGTTATATCTTCGTAACGAGGAAAGTTTCCCATTCCATTCCATTCCTACACTCCCATAACCTGGATCAGCATTTTCAAAACTTTCATCAAAAATTCCGCATTGGAATCATCTTACTTCTGCCTCGTCTTCATAATTTTTCTTCCATATAATCATTTTTCCAATGACTCTCATTATTCCACCTTGTAAAGACTTCTTAATTCTTCCTCGTTCATCGACAATTTGACCGTGACAGTTTCATCGTTAAAAGAAAAATAAATTTCATTAAACCCTGGCAATTGCCTCATCGATAAAGTACCCGCACCAGGTCCGTACCTCGCACACCCTGCACCCCGAGACCAATGCAACCGGGAGACTATTACTCGAGAGAGACTTAGGAAAAACACGTTTTACGTCTCTCCTGTGACGACTGTATCGCGGCAAGAAAATTCAGTTGTATTAAATTAACGAGACACTTCGAGGGCCGGTTACCGTCTCGAGTGCAGCTTCTCGAGAAAAACAAGATCGCTGTAATCCGTTCCTCGAGCCTCGAGTTCTTTCTTGCACCGAGAGATATCGTCCATTTATCCTCATGAACGAGGGGAAAGTTTCGAATTATTCCCGAGTGATTTCCCATAAACTGGCGAATCGGTTCCATTGGGTGTACCTGGGAAATTGATCAGAGCGCTGCAACGTTGGAGTTTTCTTTAAGAGGGACGATTACTTTACTCGTTTTACGAGGATTAATTACCGGGTATTACGATGTATCGCGACACGTTTCTCTGTTCGTTTACTGGTCGAAGCTATTTAAAGTGGTCAGCGATAACGGCGTTTCCTGTTGCGCCGCGAGCTCAAGGCGGATTCGTATGACCGGTCTAAACGCGAACGTCAGGCCACGAATTCGCGTTTATCAGCGCTGGATTGGCGAATTTTTCCCATCTGGCATCCTCCTCCAGGTGCATCCTCGTTCTCTCTTTTCTCTATATTGTAGGATTTCTAGATGGATTAATCCTATGCAGACCGAGATCTCGGCGTCTAATGAACAACTCCCTTTTAATAATAAAACTGGTTTATTTAATTAACATATTACACCAAGTTCCTCTCAATTCTAACTCTCAAACACACGATCCTCTGTTCTCTACGTCTCGACTACGCCCTTGCACCCTTATTTAAAGTCAAAACTCTCTTTCCATACACACGAGTTTATAATGAAAATTTAAAACGTCTCGATAATTAGGAAGTAAAATAATTTCATAATGCAATGTATTACAAGAAAGTTTAAAAATTATAATAATTGAGGAAGAAAGTAAATTTTAGTAAATTCTGTCGATGAATATATCTTCGTGCTTCATCAGACGAAAATTTAGTTATATAGATTATTAAATAAATATATTAACCCTTTGCACTCGAGATTTAATTAGATTCTAAAAATCGATGTTGATTGATGTATCAAATTCAGAATTACCTAACGATGCGTGCAATGTCGAAGTAAAATAATTCTACGTCTTAATTTACATAGGATTTCTTATTTGCCATTTTAAAAATATCCCCGACTTTGTGACAGAAAGTCTTCGAATTACTATTTTTCTGTAACGAAAAAATCGTCGAGTGCAAAGGGTTAATAGGAGTAATGGTCAACATCATTTTATGATATAGATATTTTCCTAAAAATATAAAACAAACATTCGTCCTAATTTTGAAGCTTTCTCTCTGAATCACTCGACCAGTCGTAAATATGTCATCCGTTCTCACGCACTTCAGGTATCATCCTAAACGCCTAAGTCGAAGCTGATATCACTATTTATTATTCTTCAGATAGAGTCCTTCGCAGCTCGTCACCCCACGATATTTTCTCTTTTTATCCTTCGCTCGGTTACTTTGTAAGAACTCGTAGGAACTGTCGTAGGAAGTCGAAATGAAAGAGACGTCGCGGGCTTTAATTGCTTTATGATATTCGGCCGAAACTCCTCTGTCGAGTTAATCGCTTCAACGTAGGAATCAACTTCCACGCCGGTCATTCATTTTTAATTCGCCCCATTTGCTTTTTTCCGCCGTTAATTAAGCTCGTTACCGCGAGTATCGCAGATGAAAGGAGAGGAGAGCTTCGTTTTATCCCGAGTACGAATCGCGAGTACGGATAGTATTCGATTTACCGAGCCTCAAAATGGGAGAACATAGTTCGAGTGCGACGTCTTTGTTGAATTAGAAGGAGGTGGATAAAAATTAACCCCTTCGCTACGGCAGCCATCGCTGGATGGAAGATGGAAACATTACGATTATGGAGTCTTTAGCACTCGAGACCAAGTCTTTTGAAGAGAGAGAGAGAGAAAAAAAGGAAAAAAGGAAAAATCTAGTATCGCAATAGCGCTTGCAATTCTTTGCGAAGAGAGCTAGGCGCGGAATTAGGTAGCACTTGTCTTAATTCTTTGCTCAATTTTTGTAGCCGGTGACTATAGTCACCCGGTGCGTGTAGATGGTGTCTCGTGGCCGGTGATTATAGTCACCCATCGTGTGTAGATAGCATCTCGTGGCCGGTAATTGTAGTCACTCAGCGTGTGTAGATGGCGTCTCTTTGCCGATGACTATAGTCCCCCATCGTGTGTAGATGGCGTTTCGTGTCCGGTGACTATAGTCCCCCATCGTGTGTAGATTGCGTCTCGTTGCCGATGGCTATAGTCACCCATCATGTGTAGATAGCATCTTGTGGCCGGTAATTGTAGTCACTCAGCGTGTGTAGATGGCGTCTCTTTGCCGATGACTATAGTCCCCCATCGTGTGTAGATGGCGTTTCGTGTCCGGTGACTATAGTCACCCATCGTGTGTAGATTGCGTCTCGTTGCCGATTGCTATAGTCACCCATCGCGTGCATATAGCGTCTCGTTGCCGATGTCTATAGTCACCCATCGAGTGTAGATAGAGCGTATTGTGGCCGGTGACTATAGTCACCTATCGTGTGTAAATGACATTTCGTGGCTGGTGACTATAGTCACCCGTAGTAGCAAAAGGGTTAAAGCGTGGTCGAAATAAATCTCGCTGTATCGCAACAGAGTTTAACTCCTTTTTCTACGATTTAAAATCGGCAAATCTGTCTTGAATTGTACCAATCGCACGCGACTTACGTAGGGAAAATCGGCAAACCATGGGCGTGACACGTGATGTTCATATTTGGCCCGGCCGACGTACCCCGTGCTACGCCCGTAATAATCAACTTCGACCCGATCGATGTATCACGAGCTAGGCTCGTGGTAATCAGTTTTGGCTCGAAAATCTCACCACGAGCCTCACACGCGACTGTAAGCTAAAGGGTTAAAGGCTTTATTTTATAAATAATTAGGGGTGCACGTCTGAGAACTGATTCAAATTTTTTGGGGTTTCTTTCACAGGGAGACAAATTTTCCTGCTTCATTTATTCCCTTTCAGGCCACGCCATAAATTTCCTACATCCATTTTAACAGTCTTACATCCGAGTATCGCGTACGATTTATTCACGATCCACGTTTTTAAGATTCTAGAGTTGATTAGCCGTGTTTTCGAAGGAATAATCCGGTTGGGAAATCTGAGAACGAGCAAACGCGAATTCTCGTATGTATCGTTTTAGTTCTGCGTTTGAATTTACGAATAGCAGACTGAGAAGCCAATTAACTTCCAACTGAGAGTTATCTCGTGCTCGAGAGTTTTGTTTGTCGCCGTCTACGAGACTTCCTGCAGCATTATCTAAATCTTCGTGCAAAGAAGTTCGCTGCGAGATAGCTTAATTGAGTTTCCTTAACGAAGAAACGAGAACCCCGCGAGCTGTGAACAGCTGAAATTATCGAAATATCGAGTACCGTGGAGAATCCATGTAACGAAACGATTCGAACGATTAGGCATTTTTGATTGGATTTAATTTAATCCGTCGTACCGGGATAATAATAATTAATTCACCAATTTTTCTCCTAAAACGCGTGTGTATGGTTCGTCGTCGAGTCTGTGGCGTAAGGCTGTGTGTAGAAAACCGGGCGTGGAACGGGTTGAAACTCGAGGCTTAAACGAGTTACAAGTTGGCAAGAAGAAGAAGAAGAAGACGCGAGATAATGTAGTCAACGCGTTAACAAACCGATAGATCAACTACGCGCCAATTTTAATTTCATTGCTCTTTTTCATCCATACAAATTCCGCTTTAAAGCGCGGATGGTGCTTGGTGGATCTCATCGAACAAGACTACACCGAGAACCGGGCGTCGTCTTGGTCAAACCAGATGAAACACGAGGCCTAAACGACTTACGACTTCCCTCGAGGTATATCTAAACAGTGGGGCAAAGAAAAGTATCGAAGACTCTGGAGAATGCAGTTAACGTGTTAACAAATCAGTAGATCAACCAGACACCGATTTTAATTTCGTCTTGCTTTTTTAATCCCTGCAAATCTTGTTTCTAAACGTCGTTCAGCTCAGTGATCGAGACTATAGATAGAAAACCGAGCCAGGACGTTGCAAACGAATTAAAACTCGAGGTTTAAACGAGTTATCGGTAATTTACCAAAGAATGTAGTTAAGGTGTTGACAAATCGGTAGATCGACCAGATACGGATTTTAATTTCGCGTTGCTTTTTTAATCCGTGCTAATCTCGTTCCTAAACGTCGTTGATCCTAGTGATCAAGATTACAGATAGAAAATCGCGCAGTGACGTTGTCAAACGAATTGAAACTCACGGTCTGAACGAATTATTGGCAATTTACCAAAGAATACAGTTAATTGATTAGCAATTCAATAGATTGACCGTGTATCAATTTTAATTTTACAAAAAGTTGTCAATCTTAGTGATCAAGACTATAGATAGAAGATTGTGCAATGACATCGTCAAACGAATTGAAACTCACGGTCTAAACGAGTTACTAGTAATTTACCAAAGAATGCAGTTAACATATTAGGAAATGAATAAATGGATTTTAATTTCACTTAGTCTTTTTAGTCGATGCACATTCCTTTCCAAGAAGTTGTCAATCTTAATGATCAGAACTATAGATAGAAAATTGTGCAATGACATCGTCAAACGAATTGAAACTCACGGTCTAAACTGGTAATTTACCAAAGAATACAGTTAACGTATTTGCAAATGAATAGATAGACCATGTATCAATTTTAATTTCACCTGGTCTTTTTAATCGATGCACATTCCTTTCCAAGAAGCTGCCAATCTGAGTGATCAGGACTATAGATAGAAAACCGAGCAAAGACGTCGTCGAACGAATTGAAACTCACGGTTCAAACAAGTTGCTGATAATTTACCAAAGAATGCAGTTAACGTGTTGACAAATTAGTATATTAACCAGACACCGATTTTAATTTCACCTTTCTTTTCTAATACTAGACCTGTCGATCTTTAATAGGTACCTAAGCTAAGTTAGGTACCTATGTAATCTAGATCTTTGATATATTTTAGCTAAGATAGCATAGATAATAGTAATTTTGGTGGTACGATGAAGGAGTATTTATATTAATTACAGTTCTTCCTCAATATGAGCCGATATTAATTTGTTTGAAAGCAGGTCTATCTTTCTAGTAATTGCAAAATTATTAATTACTAAATTGGAAAATTCTGAGACCAGTCTTTGGGGCCTGCTAGTGGACTCATCGATAAGGCTACTTAGACAAGAGATACCATAGGAAAGTTTGGAAATTCTATATGTAGGAAGCGAAGAGTTTACGAGAACGTGTTGGAACCCGGATTTCAATACACAACATGGGTTCTAGCAACAAGGCTACGTTGGAAAAATACAAGACGGCGAAGAGGGATAAAACAAAACAGAAATTGAAATTTGAACCGACTGAACTGTACTGAAAACTGTGCTGAATCTGTACTGCAACTCAACTTTCGCAAATTTTGTGGGCGCTTATATAATGTTAGTTTTTGGGGGGATGAAGATGGTCATTGGCCCTTAGTGAAAGTGGGAACGAGTCAATTGTTTTTGGACTCTGAAATAGGTCTGCGTCTATTAGCCAGGTTCTTCTGGTGACTATGGGCCAACGAATCGTTAGTCATCCAACAAAGGGCTTGCGAGAAAATCCTTGAATCTCCTTGAATTTTGAATCCCTCTAGTGCCAAAGTTAAGAACGACGCGGCTACAGTCCTTAACCCCCAAAATGAATAACTGGCCTATGTTATCCGACACATCTGTCATCGTTGCACCGTTATGATTTCATTCCAACACCACCCAACCCCAGAGCCTCAACCGATGCAAATTCCTTCCCAAAAAGCACCTGATGCGTCAGCAACATGATCACCGAAGTCTCCTCGTAAAAGAGCGAAAGGCTCTAGTCGAAAGCGACTTTCAACTTGCCGCGGGGTGTATCCAAACAGTGTGGAGGAGAAAAAGGAAGGCAGTAGAGAAAACACACGTGTCGGGGAGAAAATTTCGCCGCGCATTCATCTCGCGGAATGCAATTACGTTCGAACAGGGGCGGGAGAAGATGGTTCTCTGCTCGTGGGGCCGACCGAAAAAAGACTGTCCTGTTTTCCGAGTCGCCTCGTAGCATCTGGAGGAATAAAAGCTGAGTAAACCGTCTCTGCCGTGTGTATACACGCGAGGCAGCCGGCTATGGATTATGGATGCAGCGCGTCACGTGTTAGGTCGTGGCGTCGGAAAACGTCGAGAGCCGAGCCGCGTGGTCGACGGTGGCGCCGCCGCCGGCACCGATGAAAAATTCACCGTCGATACTTCCGATGAAATATCTCCGTTGGCCCCGGCCGGCCCGCGCCGTTTCCGTCGGCATCGCTGAATCAATGGCGGACGGGGCGCGATCGGGACGCCGACGAGACGCCGATCGTCACGTTAACCGGGACGCCGACGACCCGATACTAATATTAGACCCCTTATCGCGAGCTCCGATAGACCGGAGCCGCGTTTAATTGCATCGATCTCCGGTCATTTGTCGATCCGACCGTGTCTCCGTGGCGCCTCTCAGGCGACAGGCTGCGACCGACGCCATTCCGATACTTAATCCTGACATCGGTTCGTTTGTCCTTCGCTTCAGCTAGCTTTATAGATCTCGACTGGGATGGGAGAGATCGGATTGGAACAGGTGTATCGATGGGATCGTCGTGGGATTTTGGTGGCTGTTGGGTATCAGCTTGTCAATCTTGCGGTGTATTAACCTCTTCGGGGATATTGGTATATGTGTGTAGCAGCGAGAATATTTAGGATGATTGTTGGTACTAATGGCGAATAGATTGAATTATCAGTGCGAATTAGGGATCCTACAAATTTTTTGGATGCGTTGTTTGGTGCGATTATTAACCTCTTTAGAGATATTGACATATGTTTGTAGGGGATAGAGTATTTAGGATGATTGTCAATACGAATGGGGGATAGCTTAGACTATTATCATTAAGTGCGAATTAGGGTTCCTAAAAGGGGATCCTAACATTTTTTGGATGCGTTTTGTGGTGTGTGCATTAACCTCTTCAGAGATATTGACACATATTCGTAGGGGCTAAAATATTTAGGATGATTGTCAATACGAATGGTTGATAGATTGTACTATTATTAGGACGAATTAGGGATCCTAAAAGCCGATTCTATAATTTTTTGGAGACATCGTACGGTGTTTTTATTAACCCCTTCAGGGATATTGACACACATGTGTTGGGGTTACAATATTTCAGATGATTATCGGTACAAATGGCAGATAGATGGAACGATTCTCAGTGCGAATTACGAGCGAATCCTAAAATTTTTTGGATGCGTTATATGGTCTTGGTGTAAAACTCTTCAGGGATATTGACACATATGCGTAGGGGCTAAAATATGCAAAATAGTTATCAATGCACATGACGGATATATCAAATAATTGCCAACGCGAATGATGAGCAGATCCTAAAATTTTTTGGATGCATCTTATGGTGTTTTTATTAACCTCTTCAGGAATACTGACACATATGCGTAGGGGCTAGAATATTCAGGATAATAGTTAATACGAATAAGGGATAGATCAAATGGAACCAGAAGATGTTTTGACTAGACGATGTGAGAACAACGAATGAATTTTTGGAATCTACGCGAGATTTTTGGTCCGCATTATACAAGTATAGTGTGTGTCTGACAGTCATAGAGTCGTTGCAATTGTTATTAATCGTAATAGTACTTTTCTCTTAATTTCCCTCCAGCTCGTAATAAATATATTGTATTTTAAAATCCAACATCCTTTTCTTTCCTCAATTCATACTTCCTCCACATGCATACCTCTACTTTTCTTAAATTATGATTACTATAAATGAAAAGAAAATTAGAATCACTTGGACAACTATTTCCCATAGAATTCTTCAACAATAAGGAAGAAAATCTCGTGGAATATCTTTGAAATGATTCTAACGTTACCTTCACTTTAAAAAATTCGTCCCTGAAGAGGTTAACAATGCTTGACCTGTATCTCGTAAGTCTGCAATTTGTTATTTAGTTCTTCGTCGATGAAGATGCTGCCCTGGCATTCGTTGACAAGTAACGTCGCTGTATGTGCTCTGTTTTGCATGATCGTATTAGCGATGCTAATGTGCTCTGTGAGTCACCATCTTAGGAATGTAGAGTAGATATGACGCTACCTTGACAGTGATCATTAACTGGCAGTAAAATACCGGTCGTTCGAGATTGCTGTCATTCTGTCAACGTGTTTCCACGCGTATTTTTGTAGGTATTAGCATATTTCCGAGAGTGGAATGGCGACGATAAGCTCTGAACGAGGGACACCGGTGAGTAGATAAAGGATTTCGCGTGAAAAGTACCGTTTGTGGTAATTTCTTTACGTCTTCTGGAAAATGAGGAACTTCCCTTCACGGAAAGTAGACAGATAAACTTGACAGACTGACGTAAATATTCTGTCATTTGTTTTAAACCTATCAGAGTATACCACCACCGTGCCAGCAGTTATGGCCGAATTATGGCTGGAGAGTGGCTCTTCTGAATATTTAATCTCCCTCTCAGGAGGGTCCCAAGTTGTTGTCAAATCTTCCACCGAGGGTAATAGCGTATTAACCAAAGAGAAGCATCGCGTGTTAAAAATAATAATTAACGAACGAGTCACGTTGAAACAATTTCTCGAATATTCCTAATAGACGAAGTATAGTTTCTACAGTGACGAAGTTTGCCCACCACTTACGCCATCGACGAGTCATCGACTAGAACCGCCAAAGCGGTCTGGCCTTTTTGTTCCTGCACTTAGCGGAAGCATGCGGTTGCTTCTGGCAAAATTAACGTTGACTTCGCCATACCACTTCAATTAAAATTATCTACGTACCCTATATTTAGGTACCTATCACAGGTTGCTAGTTGCAGTAAGTAGAAGTGGCGTTCACGAGAGAGAGAATATTTTGACAGCAGTTTGGGTAGCTAGCATTGCCACGCCGTGATTTATCTCGCAGCAAGATCGAATCTTCTCGAGTACTCTTGCTTCATAGCTGCTGGATCATTTGGAAAGCCTCCGAATAAACGAGCGGATCTAAGAAGCCACCATTAGGGCGTATCGAGACGCGTCGTTTATGGGAATACAGCCAGCGCTGCATCGAACGCGTTAAACAGTCGGCCTATGTAAATAAGTCGCGTTTTACGAGCGTGGGCGAGTAATACGGCGTTGCAGCTGCTGTTTCCCGAATCCTTTAGGCTAATTTAAAAGCGGCACGACGAAGAATAAATAGAAAGTTGGGTAAACGCTGCGTCATCCGGGGACCGTTGTGGATGAGATCATTCATTCGCGACCTCGTGTGCCAACGTTCTCTTCCATTCGATATTCGCCTAATTATCTCCAACGCGTATTTGGGAGAATATTTCCTTATCGGGATCATCTTGACAAGACGAAACAACAGCAACCCTAGTTGGGTTAGGAAGGAAGATTCGAAAACTGAAGAAATAGATGGGTTCGCGATGATTTTCGTTCCTCTTCGTACCCTGTGGGGAGAAACTGTTTTCCATTCGTTACAGAGGGGTTGAAAAATGGAGGAATGCGGACCAGGTAACGACCAGTGGATCGAAACGAACGGGATTAGTCGAAAGAACCAGTCAGCAACCACGAATTTACGTTTTTCCGTTTGACAGAGTGAAAATCGACTACGGGTCTGTCTTTTTTCTCGTTCTCTGTTCGTCTCTATTTGTCTCTCTTCGTCTCTCCTGTTCCATCGCGATGACAAAAGCGATGAATTAAGCAATTTTGGTGCACGCCGCTAGGAGGGAAGTTGCCGCGAGTTTCAGACGACGATCAATAGCCAAAGGGCGTCAGGTTGGCCGAAATACGCGTATCGAGGCCTGGGTATTCCTTTGAGCGGCGCTTTCTGACCGTACGTGTTCGTTTTCCGGGCTAACTGGAAGGAAAATAAACTTGCTCGTTTTTCTTCTTTACCCTCTGTCTTTTCGTGGACGGTGGTGGCTAACAGTTTGGAACAGTTCCGCATAGCGTGTGGTGCCTTTTAGTCTGTGGAGGGTGCACCGGCACCGTGAAATATTTTCCAGTCCCCCGGACCTTTTACGATTTTTGAACGATGCACTGTGTTTTTCGATTTATCGTTACGTTTTTGGCTCCCCGGGGACAATTGTCGTGTATAATAAAGGATGCGTGGTTGGCTGAAAATAAAATCGCTGCCATTTTTCATCCGTGAAATCTTCTATCTTGCCAGCGGCTACAGCATTCCATCAAGCTTGTGATTGCATTTAATAAATTAGATACGATGTTTTGTGTAGCAGAAGGTAAATTTTTGTCTGCTATTGTGTGTTCTGAGTATTTCGTTTTGGATTCTGAACCTGGAATTCTGAATTATGAGTTCTTCGTTCTTGGCAATGAGTTCTGAATTCCGAATACTGAGTTCTAGGTACTGAATTCTAGGCACTGAATTCTAGGCATTGTTTTCTAGGCACTGAATTCTAGGCACTGAATTCTAGGCATTGATTTCTAGGCACTGAGTTCTAGATATTGAATTCCAGGCACTGAGTTCTGGACACAGAATTCTAGGCAGTGAGTTTTAGATACCGAGATCTAGGCATTAAGTTCTGAATTTTAGGTACCCAGTTCTGAATTTTAAGTTCTCAGTTCTAAGCATTGAGTTCTAGGCACTATGATCTAGGCATTGAGTTCTAGGCACTATGATCTAGGCATTGAGTTCTGAATTCTAAGTTCTGAGTTCTAGGCACCGAGTTCTGAGTTCTGACTTGAGTTTTGAATTCTTATTTCTAAAGTACGAGTTCTGAGTCAACCATTACTCACGATCTTCCCGAAAATGGAGGATAGGTAGCAAATAAACGTGGTACCCAAAGCAAACGAAGAACTCATCGTCCAACTTAAAATTTCTAGCATAAATTGGCTTTTTCACGAGAATTAAAACTCGCCGATAGAGTCGTAAGTCTTTTCACCGACATTTTATTTCTCTGAATCGGAACTCGCCGGTCCCTCTTGCCGAATTCGACCATCCGGAAGTTGTTCGTTCGAGTGGCTCGAATCTACGCTAGCCAATCCGAGAGTGGCTTTAAATTTAGTTCGCGGGATCGCCGCTTTTTTTAAAATTTCGGTCGAGGTCGTAGCTCGAAATTTCAGGAATAAACTACCTTCCAACATTTACGCGTTCTCATCGAATTCCACTCCGTTCTTTATTACCCTTTCCAACTGCATCTCGCGCGTTTCATAATGCAAAATCCGCGATCCTGCTCGTCCTGACCATTTTCCCTTATTCTCTCTTTATCACCGTGCCAATCTTGATCTCGCGATTTTTATACTCGATCTCTCTTCACGTTCTTCTCGAAATACAGCACGCAGGTTCAATTTCGTAGCTACGCTTGCAGGTTACGACAACCTTACATACGAATTACATAATAATCTGCGTAAATGAGAAGTGCTTCGAAGGGAAAGCCTCTATCCCGAGGTTGCATTTAACGTTGAAATTGCTTTCGGTTCGTAAAACCGCGATTTCGATGCGAAATTTATACAATCGATATCGCATGAACATCTCCGACGATGTAAAATGAAGCCATAATAACGGATGAACTATAAAATGCTTCTTCCTACCTAAATATCAGTTTACATTCAATTAAATCGCAATTAACGCGGTGATCGTCGCGTTAGATATTCGTTTCCGGATGAATATTGAATTAAATTATCGAATTACTCGCTAGGAAGACTAGATTGTGCACAGACAGTGAGTCGAGATTCGTGGTCCCGCAAGGATGCTCCATTTACGTTCGGTAATCAACGCGTTTAAATTAATTACTCGCTTTTCACGTTCCCACGATGCGTCGAAAGTTTCCATAAGAAACAATCAGTCGATTGCGAGCCTAATTGAAAAGGATAATCGAACGTAACCACATCGAAGGGACGTAAACGGTGTCCCGTGGTGTCAGTCTTTGTTAAAAACGCAGACACTCGGAAGTCGACAAAATGGCCAGTAATGGTGTTCTAATCGCAAGCAGGATTCCAATGCTAATGTGTCAGCCTGGCGATTAATCGTCGAAGCGACTCAGAAGTGTGACATTTCGCGAGTTCCCGCGACAAAGCGTGCACTCGCGACAAATCGCGTTGAATCAGCCTCAATCAGCGCGTAAGTCAGCTCCGAATCCGGAATAAGGTTAACGACGGTATTTATCAGCTCGTTACGCTGCATTCAGGCAGCCGGGTCGCACCTGCGGCGTTCTCTTGGACAGGTACAATGTCAACGTTTTTCATCGCGATTACGGTTGAATCAACACGGCCAGCCGCTTATCGAGCCCTCGAGATTAGACGGCAAAAGCCAAACAGATAATTGAAACGTCTGATAATGCTTCTCGCGCCGTAAATTGCGCTCGAACGCGCAGGAATTTAATACCCCCCCCCCCCCCCCGCGCGAGTCAGGGGTGGAAACCGTGGTCGATGGCTGACGACGTTAGGTATGACAGGGTTAAGCCTCGATCGATGAGACCTCGGAAGTTTCGGTTCTCTGACGCTGGGAATTCGAGATCACAGGAATCCAATATGGGAAATATCGTAAAAATGTCGGAAATTGAAACGAAATTGCTGGAAACGCGAGCATCCGGGGGTGGATTAATTAACGGGGAACGTATAATTAATTAAAAGGAATGTCTGTCGGCTACGAAAAATAAAAAAGCTGTGGAAATTATACGGGGAATAATAGCAGAGGTGGTTCGTTAATTTTGGAATAATTCCGAGCTTTTATAAAAGTTGTACGGCTTATTATATTATAATTTCGTTAATTAATTTTCTATTATGCAAATAATGGCTTTTATATACTTGTTTTCGGTATTTGGAATTAACAAGGGAGGTTTAAAAATAAAACGTGTGTTTGAATAGTCGGTATTGAAATATGATATATTAAACGAGATATTAAGGAGTGTCTTTGGGTAAATGGTTTACACACTTGCCTCCTACTTGGGAATCCATGGTTCGATTCCTGATGAATTTCTGGATTTTTCTTTCCCATTTTTCTCTTGATAATCCACTTCTAAATGGTTTTATATAACCATACTTCCTTAATTTACAAACTAAATTGCAAATTTTAATTCAAAATTGTGAAAATACTCGGAGTAAAAAGTTTTAAGTTCTACTCGTTAACACGAGTTCTTCTCGTTTGAGTCTCAAAAAAAACTAAAAAATAATCTTGAAAAAATTAAAAAAAGCGCCTTTCCACCTTTCTAATTTACAAGTCCTCTCAATGCACTCTGATAAAAAATGGTTCTGTTATAAAAAATTCACAAAAAAAGGGAAAATAGAAAAACCGAGATTCATCGTTCCAAATTCTCCATCCGATAACAATCTCAATTCCCAAAAAGGAAATTAAACCAATTTAATGAATAAAATCCGAGTTTAAATATCGCAGTAACAAAAAGAAAAGAAAGAAATTGGAAATTGGGAAAAGGAAAAAGACTCGGAAAAAGAGAACAAAACACAAATTTCCAATATCGAAATGATAATCGTACAATATTCAAACCATCCAGAGTTTTATCTAATACCTCGGTAAAAACGATCGATATCAAATCATATCGCGGTTGAATCGCGATTTGCGCGAGTTTATCGCCTAGACGCCACCTCGATTAATCATGTAACAGACGTTTGAACGGCATTCGAGGAATGTTGAAAAACACGATGCAGCTCGTTCCGTGCAATAATCATGTGCGGCGAAACTCGAGCGAATGCGTGCTGCTCCGATTGGCGGTGACGGGGACGCTGAACTTACAACCGGCAACTTCATCGAGTAATTTTGTAATACGAGCTCCTATACGCCTCCTGTGCGAATAGACCAAGTTATTGCTTCCACGAACAATCGATGCCCTGTTCGCCGACCGTTCTCCTCCTCCTCCGCTTTTCCTGTCTTCCACGACGTTCTTCTTCGCTAACGCGCGATTCCGATCTTCCATCTCTGTACCAACGCTTGTCCGCTCTCAACAACATCTTTGTTCGCAACTTTTTCCCTACCCTTTTTCCTCTTCCGAGTAATTTATAGCGGACGCGCATACGCAAGGTCGACGTTTCCGTGGGACTTCTTGCAGAGTGACAGAATCGATCCTCCGCGACATCTTCGTCCCTTCGCATACTAGACCAGCGCTTCTCGAGCACGAAGACCGCTCGAAAATTAAAAATTTCATTACACCCTGGAAGATTTCTTCTAGGTTAAATATTCCTTTTCTCTTTCTTCTCTACTGTAAATTCAATAACGCGGAGTATAAAACAACAATCCAGTCTATAATCCCGAACGTTCTGAAACCTTGAATAGAACAAGATATTAATCGCCAAACGAGAAACGATAAACCGTGCTACGTTCTGTCCCACGCTGTTATTCCTCGCTTGGTATTGTCCATAAATCTCTAGAATTTTCCCAACTGGAGGATTCCGCTCGAGTGCAGAGGCTTAATCGTGGCTATTCGTCAGCCCTGTAACGAGGGTTGCCACTCGAAACAGGGGCTACTCCCATCTCCAAATTAAGAGACACGTTGTCTCTCTTCAGCCTCTACTTAAAATACAGTCACACGTTTACAGCAACGTGACCACCATTCAGACACTGGTATTCGTGATCCGGTGGATAAGAGGATGAGAGTCGTACCGACGGGGAACAATGCCAGGGCAAGTTCAAGCGGGTAAATCTTAAAAACAGGGTCACACCTTGGGGTCCTTGCTCGTTGGATGACTGTGTCGCGTAGAGAAAATCGAGAGCAGAGTTGTCCGGGGTGTCACGGAGGATAGGAGGGCGGGCAGGGAAAGTTGGAATTGCCATTATAAGCAAACTTGGTGGCGAAGTTCGTTCACCCTGCAAGCGGGGCCCGCGGCAAGAAGCACAAAGCTGGGTACCGGGTGACGAAAATCGTAATTCGAGCGTGTTCAGGTGGTCCAATGGCCGAGCAGACATAGCTGGCCGAGCACACGAGGCTGTCCGGATTCCCAGTGAGATTATATCAAGCTACCTATTCTAATCCGTGGCCCCGTGATCACTGAGGGCTTGCCCGGACCTTGTGAATGGTCTCAACCGATCTAATCCCTTTGCGACACTCTTTGGTTCCCTTTGGCCCCGGCACGGTGGCTAGTCTTTGGAGGAATTTACATTAATGGCCTGAAGTGTCGTATTATTTGTAGCATGGAACGCGATTCGAAAGAGATTCCTTTCGAGATTTGTCGCAGCGAAAGAGTGGCTAGTTGGAGTCCTCTTTGAGCAAAGAAAATAGTACTTCCAATGCTAGTTTTGTTCTCGTTTCCACTGGAGTGGGAGTCTTGGTTACCGATTGTTTGAATGTCTTAATGCTTAGGTGACAAGTGCGAGGTAATAACTGGATTAGCAGATTCTCTGCTTTTGTTCTGGCATAAGTGGGATCACTGAGCTTAGAAGAGTATAAAGGAAGCTTCGAATTGTTATATCTTTGTGGGGAAAAATTTTTCTTAGTGCAAAGAGTTGACATTCTTGTCTCGTGTTTTCTGTTCTAGAGCTTGTGACCAATCACGAGAATTTTTGTATTTTCCTTGTTGTTTATTGAAAGCAATTAGTCTGTTTAAAAATCTGTTTAGCTAGCTCTGTATAGTTGGCCACTGAGTAAAGCTAACAATAAAAATACTAGTCCACAATGTGTTAACGAATGAGGTAATAACTAGATTAGAAAATTTTAGTTTAGAAAAATATAAAAAATTTCCTAATTGTTATATCTTTATGGCAAAACAGTCTTCAGAGTGCGAGGCATTAAAATTTTTGTTGATTTCGTTGCACTAACTGGTGCAAAGCTATACGTACAGTGCCAATTAAAAGTTTGGAGATACTGTGCGTTGCACAGGACTTACAAATTTGTAACAAAGAGAATTTTGTGGCTTCAAAAAGTTTCTCAGTCGAGATCCTATCGGAGTGGATTACACACAAATTATTCGCGATATCAGTACCGCTAATTTCAAATTCCCGTGTACTTCGGTATCTCGTAGCAAAAAGTTAGTCGCACACGATACTACAAATTTTCCAGTACGCTTTGATAAAATCTCGTCATTGTTAACTCGGGAATAAGAATTCAGCCCGAATGTTTATATGACCTGGGTCTGAGTTTCGAGTACTGAGTACGAGTGGAAGACCGAGTGCTCGAGATTAGGGTGCGAAAGAGGAGTGCCTAGCCACTCTAAGTTTTAGATAGAACGTGACCGGATGTTTGTACAGCTTACTCGAATGCACTGAAAGAGATGAAAAGTTCGAATAATATATTTCGTATGCACGATATGAATTGTACGTTGTTCAACGCGAATTTTTATTTGTAATATCCATTTGGTATTTCTTCTAGAGTTTACTTTCTACACGGTACGTGTACGACGCTTTTTTACACGGTATCTGTATTCCGTAGGCTTATATCGAATTTTATACGAAATATTCGAATTGTCAAATAAAAATAAAATCTGAAAGTGAAAAAAGTAATTCGTGGCTGAAAAAGAAAAAAAGAATTAAATTAACAGTAGATGCTCTGTAGAAAATAAAAGCATTAACAATAGACGCTTCCAATCACTAGAAAAAGAGTTTTCTGTTATCTTAACACGTTGAATGCCATGGGGGTCACCGGTGACCGGCGCGTTGATAGAAATATATATAATTTAAACAAATGTCAATATTTAGAAATTTTTATTATTTCCATCGTTAATTCAATGGTGCCCCCCATCGCAATTAACATGTTAAACATGGGTATACACTGTAACTTATCTATGGCATCGTGGTGCCATGGGCAATCCCTGTAAAACTGGCGTGGCATTCAACGTGTTAACCACTTGCGCTATCAATAAACTCACATCTGTGTCAGAACGGTCCAATGTTTCTGTGACAATTGCCTGACGTGTGTACCACGTCGTTGGCGATTTTGGGACAAAAACATTACGACGTGCGTGGCACGTCTCTCTAGCGCAAGTGGTTAATCGCTGTGGCGAGTGACGCTCGACATAAGACCGCAAAGGGTTAATTCGAATTTTCAAGTTGCAATCTAAATTTGTAAATCAGCCTTTATCCAAAAACTGTTCTTACCTTAATAAATTCTCTTTTTCTCTCTCTCCGCAAAGAAAATACTCAGTGACAAACGAGCACGGCGAAAGATAACGGCCAAAGGGTTAATAACGCGCGAAGGGAGAGAGAAAGAGCGCGCGTTAATATCGATTGGATGGTTTGGGGCACGGGTCGCGCGGTGTGCGTCGCGACGCGTCGCGTCGCGCCGTCCAGCGATCGCTTTTTACCTCTTTTAATCGGCCCCGTACGCCGACACACCGCCTCGAATCGATACTATCTCGCGTGCGACGCGCAATTGGGGGAACGCGTGCTCGATGGCGTTGTCTGCGTGCCCCTGCCAAGATTTTCATCAATTTTTCCGACAAATATTTGCCGACCGGCTGGACAAGCGCGTAGCCAGATTTTTGGAGAAATAGACCCGGCATTGTGTAGCTTTTTCTTCATTTTTCTCGTCGCCCCTGCACGTGCAGCGGGCTCCCAGTGGTTCTCATGAGTGCTGCGAGTTTATCGCCTGCGTGGGTTTCGGTGCCGAACGATCCGAGTGGCTCGTAAAGTCTCGCAATTGACTCGCGTCTCGTATTTTAGCCTGGCCATGGTTCCTAGTGGCTCGTGATCTTTGTTTCCGCGGAGAGATTGAATTTTTATTAACTTATTCGTGTACAATGACGTGCATGTAATTATGAAAGTGGTCTAAGTCACTTATATTTGCCTCTGAAATATTGAAAGCTTCGGTTTTGAAATACGTCGTAAATTATAAAATTAATTGCGATAAAGCTACAAACTCAATCTAACTATTCAATTCTTCACTGTTTTGTAGAAAAGAAATATATTTTATCATAACATAAATGAATGCAACACGAAATAAATAATAAAATCGTTCCTCTTAAGTTGATGACTTAGACCTCTTTCATAATTATAGGCACATATGTAACTTCCCGACCATCCAATAGTATCCCGGTCTAAGGTAGGGCCTGCTAGGGTAGTCTCACTGACGAGTCCACTAGCAAGCCCGGGACGAATTGCATCCCTTCCTTTTCCTACCGTCCCTTCTAGTACCACCATAATGGAGGATACCTGCGACTTCATACGATCGTGAGGGAAGACCCCCTACAGTACATTTTGGTTCTTTTTATATCTATATTATTGTATCTATTTTCTGGGGCATTAAACGTATGTTAAATTGGAAAAATTGATCCGGTAGAAAGCCTTGCTGACGAGTTCACTAGCAGGCCCTGGACGAAATGCTCATCCTTTCCTTTTCCTTTCGTCCTACCACCTGCTACCCGTATCATAGCTCACCGACCAAGAGGATACCAACAGACCAGCACTATAGGAACGCCAGACCATCATCAGGAACCATCACCAAAGTTTAGCGTACCAACGAAGACAACCAGCATTAGAACCCTCTGAGGGGGATCCCTACAAAGTGAATTTCCAGGATCAACCACTACCACCAGCAATCACATGTGACACAGGCATGTGATCAACGATTGAACAAGAAACGACGCCTATAGAATTGGCAAAAATTCCTGTCACGCTCCAATTTTTTCTTTTCTCGTCCAATAATAATCAACCAAGGATACGTATACTCGATGAGGCTGATAAGGCTACTAGAAATCCCATGGTAAGAGTAGGCGACCTTGGACAGCGCACTTTATCCTGCAAGACGATCTACAGATCCACTGACCGATGCTCGAGATGTTAATGATTTAGCATAATTACAAGCAACGCGTGAGATGCCTAATAACGGGATGTTGCGAAGCATCGTCAGGCCTCATAAAAACCGTTCCAGATTAATAAACGGCTCCTCATGCGCAATCCTACCCCTTATGCTGTGTCGCCTCGTTGTTTCCAAGGTTCGTGGAAGATTCTCTTGCGCAACGACAGATCGGCTACTAGGAAATCTGATCGAAGCCTGCTCGCGAGGGAAATTATGCTCTTAATGGGTCCTGCCATCGATATTCTTTCGTTTTAGGTATCTTGGGTCCATATCTTGTGAAGGGGTGCAAATGAGGGATTTTTAACATTATCTTGACATTATCTTAGCATCCATAGCACCAATTCCTATTTTTCCCTACTTCAACAGTGAACGTGACAATTTTTGACACGTTATAGACAATAATGTTAGAATACAACTATGTCAGATGTGCCAGCCATCGATATTCTTTCGTTTTAGGTATCTTGGGTCCATATCTTGTGAAGGGGTGCAAATGAGGGATTTTTAACATTATCTTGACATTATCTTAGCATCCATAGCACCAATTCCTATTTTTCCCTACTTCAACAGTGAACGTGACAATTTTTGACACGTTATAGACAATAATGTTAGAATACAACTATGTCAGATGTGCCAGCCATCGATATTCTTTCGTTTTAGGTATCTTGGGTCCATATCTTGTGAAGGGGTGCAAATGAGGGATTTTTAACATTATCTTGACATTATCTTAGCATCCATAGCACCAATTCCTATTTTTCCCTACTTCAACAGTGAACGTGACAATTTTTGACACGTTATAGCCAATAATGTTAGAATGCAACGATGTCAGATGTGCCAGCCATCGATATTCTTTCGCTTTAGGTATCCTGCATCGGTATCTTGTGAAGGGATGGATTTTTAATATTATCTTAACATTGACTTAACAGATCTTAACATTATCAAGTCCTTTTATTTTTCACTACTTCTTTATACACGAATTCCCTGTATATTATATGCTCCCTGGTGAATAGCAATACTAATTTTCTAAATTCATTATATTTATTTTCTTTTAACCATTTCCTAAATTTTTAAACATCGTAAATAAATATAGAAAATTAATAATTTACCGTATTTCTTTTCCTTTGTGTGCTATATTATTTAATAATTCGTCAAATCCAAACAAGAATGGAAACTTTATAGCGTCTCCCTGAGCTCACCATATGAAAAGCACACATGGCAGTGAACGTGTCAATATATTTTACGATAAACTGATTTTACAACTGACCCTTGCACCAGTTCCGAAACTATAAATTTCCTCAGGGTAAACAGTGTGTGTACCCTGACACTGGCTACCGTCCAGGCCGCTCGCAAGCCCTTGTTCCACCGATCTTGAACCGGGAAAACCAAACACACAACGAATTTCCATATCGCTTGCACGATCCCGAGCCAACGCGTCTCTCACCCGCAGCCAAAAATTCGAAACCACGAGTGCCACTAACCCACTAGCTTCTTCCTCGAATCTTCCTGCACCCGAACGCAATCAAACTTCGGTGACCACTCGAAGATTCGCGATCCCACTCGGCGTTTGCTCAACGCCCCGTACCTTCGTTTAACCCTTTCGGTACGGAAGAGCTGGCCACGGTTATACATTCGTGGTACGAGGAAATTTTCCACAAGAGTGGTGGCACTGGAAGCCACGAAAACATGTTTTGCGGTATTCGTAGAAATCTCGAGCGTGATTGACACTAAACTTTTCGTTTGGACCGCGACAGTCATCGGTGACGTTTCGTAGATGCCGTCAATAGGTGACGGTAGTACTTATAGAACGTTTCGTAGGTACCGTCAATAGGCGACGATAGTACCCAGAGAACGTTTCATGGCCGCCGCCAATGGACGGCAGTAGTACCGAAAGGTTAACCCTTTCGCTACCAGCGTCACATATATCTGACGATCTGATTTTCTTACCTTAGCCCGACGTCACAAAAATATAAATATAGTCACAATAATTACCTATATAAATTATTCCTATTAATATATATATATATAGACATAAGCATAAATAAATAAATATAGGCACAATAATTATTTTGTATTCTATTAAATTATTCATTTATTAATAAATCGATGGGAACATAAATATATATTCATATATGTATTCATAAAATCAATGATCTTATATAATAAATAATACACAATTATATATTAATAGTTTATTTTATAATATAATAAATTTATTATATATTAATTATTAATAGCAATAATTAATTTTTATT